>NC_135423.1:25286469-25343969 GCF_051991245.1 Festucalex cinctus | reverse complement strand
TTACAAGTATTGAAGTTCCACTTCGCTAAGTTCGAGTCATGCGTTTGGGTTCACACTGAGTTCCGTCGTGACAGTAACCATAAAATGTACAAATCAAAAGAAGAAAAGCAGAAAATTACCATAAAATGTCTTTGCCAAAAAAATATCAGAAAATCCATTTTGAAAAAGGCAGAAAAAAAACATTAAAAAAGTATAAACTATAAAATGTCCCAAAAAATAAAAAATAAAAGAAGAAATCCCGAAAACTACCATATTATGTACACAAAATTGCCAAAGAAGTCAGAAATTTTATTTTTTTAAAAGGCAGAAAAAAAACTTTAACAAGTAACTATAAAATGTCCAAAAAAAACAAAAGAAATCCCCCAAAATACCATAAAATGTCAGAAAATTGATAGCAAAAGGGCAGAAACAAATGTCATAAAATGAAGGAAAGAGGCGGAATTGACCATAATATGTTCATAAAAATGTCAGAAACTTGACAGCCAGAAAAAGTCTAGAGATGTATGAACAACTAAGATGAATGGTAGAAGAAAATTAATCTCAAAGTATTGGATGCTGCATATATTCTGCTGTGGCGCATCTCTAATTAGCTCTTGGACACTCAGTACAGTAGTAGTACATTAACACTATTTCGTTCATCATAATGTTCAAAGTTTTCCCGGCCTCAGATTTTTTTTATTTTTTGCCAAAATTGGCTTTATTCATTCGCTCTCATTCAATCCCCTATACTGCATCTAATCTACAGATCAGAATTTCTGATCAAAACAGCAACAAATTTTTGGTGTACGAATCCAATGTTAATCGAAAAGTGCAGCCCTGGCTCTGCGTCAGGCCGCCAACGAGGCCTGGCCAGTCCCCGTGCACAGCCCAGACCAAGAGCAGACTCGCAGGGGATTTCAGCTGAATTCAATTTCACCTCTGGCCTCTGTGGCGGCAGCTTGAGCCGTGGCCCAACAAAGAGCCAAGCTTCACATTGAACGTGAGAACCCCCTCATCTCCTGACCCTCATTAACATATGAATGGGCCTGAAAATGGAACTGGAAGCAAAGGGTGACAGACAGGAATGGCAGAGTCGAGGCAAAAATGGCAAATTTTCAGATCACTCATTACCTTTCATGCCCACCTGGGATGACAGTCTGTCTCGCAAAGTCACAACAGATGTCATTAAGAGGGCCAACTAAAACATACATTACAGCTTTCTTGAGTTTTTTAAATCATTGAAAGACACTTAGCTCCATATAAAACCTGATTAATGAGAAATATCAGCCAACTCAAAATCTAAACACAGAGTATGGGTGTGCCAAATACAAGCATTTCATCCCTACCTAGCCTAACTCGTTTTTATAACTATTTAAATAACAATAATGGCACATTCCTTAAATTGGTTAGATTAAGATGTTGTTGATAAACATAACATGACTCCTTCCACTTCTCCTACATGTGAAAGTCTAGTGATTTGTTGTATTGTCTCCATGTGATAAATGATAAATGTAGTCGAGCTGTGCAAAGTCGAGCTGTGCAAAGAGCCCATTTGTGTCGTATTTACACGTTTGTCGGTCTATGATTTTTTATTTATTTATTTTTTTCAGAAAAATTTAAACAAACCGTAACTTTAGGTAGTGTGTAAATTAATGACATCTAGAACGATTCCTTGTACAAGTTGCATTGCTCATCTGAGGAATGCTTGTGAAATTACAAATTTATGTTTGGATTGTGGCTGCCTGATTTATTAGTCTGGCATTACAATTTGTTTGTTTACTTTACAAAATCATCTTGCGGGCCGGATTAAACCCCTTTGCGGGCCTGATGTTTGACGCCCCTGTCCTAGATGTAAGATGACAGTTTGGGTCGAACCATGGAGGAAAACTGTTTGCACTGTGATGCAGAATACTCAATACTCTAGAACACCCTTCACCTTTTGACATTCTTCAAAAATTATGTTTTTGAACCTTAGCAAGCAAACAGATCGGAGCAGAACCACCAACAAAACAAACCTCAACAAGAGCGAGTTCAGCGTGCGAGAAGGCCATAGGGACGTAACTTGAAAATCTGATCTCTCTCTTACACCTAAAGTACCTTGTCTGATGTCACCCCAGAGATCACTGCTGATGTCTGTACAACTAGTAAACCAAACACACTCATGACAGTTGATACATCGTATGGACTCTGCCCTGTGCAACTGCTCCATCATCCATCATCAGATCAGTACTTCCTCAAGTTCGCACTGATGCCTCCCACACTCTCAAGTGGCATCTCCAAAACACCCACACTATCTTATGTGAAAGAATAATCCTGAGCAGTCATTAAAATAAAGCTCAGAGCAGGAGGTGACAGATATACAGTACATAACAGCGTAAATCCGTTGGATCAGTCTACAAAATAATACAACAAAAATCCTCTTTAGCTTCACCCCCTGGAGCTCACTTTAAATCTTTGCATCTAAAATCTCGAGTCCCAGAGTCAGCGATGATGTTTCTCATATTTAATACTTCTGCCTCTGGTGAGTAAAAAAAAAAAAAAAAAAAAAAGTTCACTTGAAGCTTTGTGTGGCTCTTCCAGAAGAAATGCAAAGACAGCCTCTCCATCATTCAACAAGTCATAAGCTTTCCTTTATATTCTCTGCTCATTATCACTCTGTAACTCTGCACAGAACAGAGTAAAAAGTGATTGGTTTCTGCCGCAGGAATAAAAGCCCCCTGGGGTTGCCATTTTGAATGTGGGCCATGTTGAACAGGCTGGAACTGGGGATCCAAGACAACAGCGAGGGAAATAAAAGTCTATAGACAGAGCTCCAGGCCAGCAGATCCACTGTGTGTACGATAATGTACCATGGTTGTAGTTTCATTGTACTGAGAAGATAGAGTCATGATGATGACCCGTCACAACCACAGAGGGGAGGCAGGATGTGGCAAAGGGACAAAATCTGAAAGGGAGGTCAAAGGGAAATCATGGCACTAGACTTGATATCTCCATTCACAAGCTTCACTGGGAACCCGGTCGCCCTGAATGCAGCCCAATTATTTCAATACGAGCACGATGTTGGGAAGGAAAGACCACAGAAGAAAAAAAAGGGGGGGGGGGGTTGACATTCAGTCTGGCAGGCCTAGGGAGGTAACAAGTTCACGGCCCTTTCAGAAAACATGGCTGCCTGCTGCGTGATGGATCATGGAGCCTTGATTTGGCCCTCACTGGTGGGACCCGAGGAACAATGCATGGGAAACATCTTTCGACCAGAAAGAGAGGCGTAAATCCTTTGTTTAAATCAATTATCTCCTATCACTTCTGATGTATCCAGATCCAACACAGACATGAACGAGCAAACAAGTCTGACAGCTCCAAAAATAAAAACACAGAACAGTAATTAATTCCACACAAAGTTGCTAATGTATTTTTTTTTTTTTTTTTTTTTAAGAAGTAAATGAGATCTCACAGAAATGACACCTGACAACGTGATAAGAAATACTCATGATGAACTCAACTTTAAAATCTCATCCATTCATTTTTACTCCCAATTGAAGTCCATCACAGCCGACTGAGTGCGGACAAATCACGAGTCACTCACAGAGCACACGCATAGCGACAGAAAAACATTCACATTCAGACCTGGACAAGGGGCTCTTTTTACACAGCGCCGTGACCACATAACCGTGTATAGTTACAATTTACACTCTTCCGGCTTGGTCAACTACAACGGCCGTGTATTCATAGTCTCGAGTTGGGCTACTCACGGTTATTTTAATAATCAATTCACCTGTCATTCCTCTAGTTGATGAATCTGATTATATCTGATTTAATTTCCATCCTTTTATTCAAAAAGAGGACAGTATTACAAATTTACAGTGCAGAAAAAGCACAAATGGGCGAGTACCAATACCAGGTAGTGGTATTGGGCCAAAGTATCGGTACTCACGATGGTGGTCGAGACCAGTATCAGTTGCCCTCTTGTTGCTGTTTTATGATCAAGTACTAGAAATGAGAAGATGAGAAAATTGCCATTAATTGCATGTAATTTTAAGGAAAAATTATGTATTGGGATGGATATATGGGTCTTTCTTTAAAATTATTTGTCATTGTTTTGTTTATAATTTTATGTGTCAAAAGTGGCAGTGGTATCGGTACTTGATATCGGTATTGTTGACGACTCGAGAATTGAGTACTCGTACTGGTATAAAGTAATAAAGTTGATAAGTTAGCACACCGTTGATGACTGCGCAATATAACACATATGAATCTGTCCTGGTTCCTCCTCTTTGTCTTTGTTTAAGAGAAGAACCTCACATTATGTATGACTCAGTTATGTTTGTATGCATATTTGTCAAAAAGCAGAATGTTTTTCATCAACTGTCCATACTCCAAAATTCACCCTTTGATGGCAGTATCCGATTTCCGAACATGACCAGGAAGACCCCAATATATTTCGAGTCCATCAATTCATCAATTTAACCTAATGGCTATATAAATAAACATGAATTGTCTCCTGCTTTGCTAAAACATAAAAATAAAATAAAATAAATAAAATAAAATAAAAAATTAAAAAAAACACAAAAAAAAAACAGGGATTCTGTTAAACTGCGTGGAGGCGGACTAGACTAACTTTTGGTATTTTTGCAGCTTGGAGCAGTTAAAAATAGGTGTTACGTGTCGTGGGAATGAACACAGTCGACTTGATTTGCTGCCAATCGAAGTGGCTCTTCTCATTCCCTTTAAAATTAGCGTGTCCTTGACATGGCAGAAGAAGAAACTGGATTCTCGTTTTATGCGTTTTGTTTGTTTTCCTTTTTTCATATATCTGACCTCCAGGATTTATTTATTTTTTTTCACTATGGCCAGAGACTTGGGACGGGATGGGAGTGAAAATCCATTCAATGCCTGGCCTTATTTCATTTTATAATCAAGAATTAGACTATCAAAATTAGAAGAAAAAATTGCCATTAATGTCATGCAGTTTTAAGGTGGACATTAACCCAAAAATGTTCTAGTAGAAACACAGTATTCTGATTAATATTGCGTTTGTGGAATATGAGTTAAGCAGCAAAATCCACCCATTTTTGTCCATTTCAGGTGGCGGCCATTTTGCCACCTGCTGTCGACTGAAAATGACATCACAGTTGCTCAGGCCTCAAGTAACGACCAGTCACGGTTGACCTGTTTTCTAAAGCTGATCAATGGATGCAAAAAAATTTATTGATATTGCTGCTTAATTCATATTTATTTCACAAACACCATATTAGTCAGAATACAGTGTTTAGACTGGTGGTGCTGCATAGAACTTATTATTGTAAAGAAACTTTTTGGATTGACTTCCCATCTAAGGAAAAAATATGCTATATTGGGATATTTAGATCTATCTTTAAAAACATCTATCATAATTTTTTTGGGCGGGGGGAATTTTATGTATAAAAGTACTTGTGGTATGGGTACTTAGTACCAGGGACTACTCAAGACTTGAGCACTTGTATCAGTCTGCAAAAATGCGGTAACATGTTATGTTTGTTTTTTTGTGTTCTGTAAAGCGCTTTGTGACAGTTCAGGCTGTTTTGAAAGTGCTATATAAATAAACTTGAGTTGAGTTGAGTTGAGTTGAGAATTCCTATCCAAAACTTAGACACGGTTCCAGCAGCTGTAAAGTTCAGATATCACCACCAAATATCATGTCAAAGGAAACGCCTACGCGAGAATGCCCGCCATGGCTCAGAGTGGTCTGTCAAATTCACAAGCTTTTTATGCTTGAGCACAGCTACACTGTTTATAAACATGAATCCCTTCGTCTCTTGTGTAAGACAAAATAGTTCTAATGAAAAGGAACATGCTTAGGAAGGACAGAATAATCACTATCTAAACTGGATCTTTAAGATATAGTACATACACAAACACAAAAGCTGTTACCAAATCGATTTCTCAAAGCTACTACATTTTAATTAAAATAGATAATCAATGGAACCTCCAAGGTTGAACACGGTTTAACAGCACTGTCCGACCTCCATTTGGTTCAATACAAATTTCACATTTCAAAATATTTTTTTCACATTGAGCAGAATAACCGACATTCATTCACCAATTTCAAAGTACGACATTCATACTGTAGAAGATGCATTAACTGAATAGGCAAAGATTAAATTACATGGGAATCAATGGGAGCCAAGCCCTCATCAGGCACACTGCAGCGCTCCCATGAATACACTTAATTCGTCTCTGCGGTCTTTTATGTATGGTCACAACTCATCAATCATTATAAATGTTGTATTTTGTCATCTAGTTGAATTAGTTGTGCAAACCAAACATATAAGAGACAATCTGTTCGGATAATTGTGCCAAAGACGACAGGATAGAAGATTTTAACACTCCAAAATGAGAATACGTAAGGAACTGGAACGATATGACCTCCAGGGCCACAACAGAAGCCAGATTTTATTTTGAACTACTCTATCTGCAATAATATAGACTTTTTCAAATTACATTTTGTGTTATATTTTTTCAAGGGTTAGTGTAACACATGTGCAAGAATGTCACCATTTGTTCCCCCACAAAGCTCAGCAGCATACGTGTCAGACCAAATAAAATAAGAGGACTTAACCTGAGGTGAAGTATATCTATTAGATCAATAATGACAGAAACAAAACCAGAAAGCCTTGCTTATGCTTGCATTAAAAACTTGCAATGTGCATCCAGACTTGCATCAAAAACTGTTCGACAATAGTACTTAGACAAACTCAATGGTTGCTACATCAATTCACGAAATGTACTCTCCTGCCATAAGTACATAATCACAATAATAATGTAAGAGGATGTTACAATAACACCAAACGCTGGATTTGTGGTACCACAGAAGAAGCAATCTGACCTATCTGCCATTATTGCTTGGCCTTGGCAAAGGTGTGCTACAAAGTGCTCTTATATAATCCTGCCTTAACTGTTTGTTTCCCTTTCGGTGGCGTGGCCCACTTCCAAATCCAAGAAATAATAAACCTGCCAACAATGAGGCCCCAGGAGGCCAAAGCTGTCACCTAGTTTTCAGTGGCAAGAAATGCTGGGAAAGATTCTGAGAGGAAACTTTGAAGGATGCCTCTGACGGAGAACAAACAAAGTTTGGGTGAGCTGGCAGAGGTCAATATCGAAACCTCAATAATAAAAGTGGACCTAATCTACGCTAAACCATTATAGACATTAATATCATGAATTCGCAATGACTAAAACTATGGTTTTAGGAGATTTAGGATTAGGACTGAGGTGTTTTTAGCTCAAACTACTTAAGATACAGGAAATAAACAAAACTATCAACTTTATAGGAAAATCTTGCTAAATTGTAAATACATTTTGAGGTAACAATATCAAGTAATCACAACCAAACAGTCTATACGATGTTATATTAAGGCCACCGAAGCTGAAAAATCCAAATGTCATCCTGCATTTTAACCAGCGCTGTAATCACCCACGTGATCACTCAGCAAACTGCACGTCTGTTTTTCTCCTCATCACATCCACGTGGTTCAAATTTGCTGAGTTCGTCCTCCCTGAACGCATGCACGCATGCAAACACACGGCTTTTGGCATGCTGCCAAGCATGAATAGAGTCTATTATTATAACATTCAGCAGGTATTCGCACTACTCGTACAAAAGGAGTTGAGAAGGATTACAAGCAAGTAATGGATATGAGTGGTTGTTTGTTATTTTCTGGTTACTGACCTGGACAGCAGAGCAAGGACAGCGCCGGTAAGACCCTCATCTTGCTTCACTTCTCAGATTTCAAACTCCACGTCCCTCCTGACAGCCTCTTGAAGTTGGTCTGAGATGGCAAAAGGAGGGAGTGAGGGAGAGGGGAAAATGTGCTGGATGTAAAGTCTTTCCTCATCCTTTCTTTACTTTCTTTAATTTCTCTTTTCCACTAGGTAAGTTTTGCATCCTCTTGCTCAGCCATAGCACACAACTCTCCACACACTACTGGATAAAATTAAAATAACAGGGAGAGAGCGAGGGAGGGAGGGAGGGATTGAGGGAGAGAAGGTAGAGAGTGAGGGAAAGGAGAGAGAGAACAGCGTGAGGGGCAACAAAAGTATACGCAGCCTCCCTTCAAATGTAGAGGCTGGATTTCTGGCAGCAAGGAGCGCTCTACTGGGCATGCTCACAACTGAGAGGCACACTGTGTGATGAACACTCACTTCCTTTCTTGTTCTTGCCGTCCTATGCATGATCGTGGCTCTTTCCTTTAGCACATGGGAGTCAAGAATACTCAGGCCAGTCATTGCAATCCTAAAGAAAATGAAATAACTAAAAATAATAATAATCATCATCATCATCATCATAAAAGCACATTGTAAAGCTAAAACACCACTTTACAAAAAGGGGAAAAAAATGTAGGAAAGCAACACACCACAACCAACCAATTACTCACATTGATGGTTGACAGTATACAGTACATGTCCAACCCATTAAAATAAGATATATACAACATAATATACATAGGCCTGAGGTACAGGCAATGAGGCCTCTAATACTGCTTGGGCACATGGAGAACAAGCACCTGGAAATAAAACAAAGTCTGGATTAAAATCAAGGCAGACTATCCAGAGTAGGGATGCAACAATGGCAATATCGCGATATTAAAACTGCCACAATATATCATCGTCGTCATGCCACGATATTAAAACAGCACATCTGTTGAAAAGGTCAGGTTGCTTTCCATTTGTGCAGTTCTAGCACCCTCCGGTGGCTAGTTTTTTTTAGTGCAGTTTAATTTTCACAAGGCACGTTTTGGCCCTTATACTTTTAAAATCCACACTAATAGTCAGATGAGGGGAACATATGTTCTTGTGAATCAAGTCAATATGTGGAGGAACTCAAAGTGTGTGTGCGTACAAAAGCACAATATTGTCTTTTTTTAAAGTTATGAACTCTTTTATTTTTTTTACAAAATTGTGACCTTTTTTGTATCACCAACTTACCCACAATATCGTGATAATTATTGTATCGTGGCTATATCATGATAATATTGTTTCGATATCTGGGATGTTTGGATATCGTTCCATTCTTAATCCAGACAGTGTCACAAAAAAGATGTGAATTCCTTGCTTCCACTTCCATACATCCTAAATCTTTGTGAAGCATTAAGTGCAGGACTCCAACTAATTACAACAACTACATTCAGCGTCATAGTGAGTATTCTATGACAGTCCATCACAATTTAACTCTTACTGAAACTGGTCCATGGCACAAAAAAAGGTAGGGGACTGCTGGTATGAATTACACTGAATATGATGTTCATATAGTCCGCCTAATGTTGGTGCTATATCAGGTGCCAAGTCCTGACCCAGATTATTACCAGGAAATCATGGAGCAACACAGAAAATGTTTCTTCTGCATTTGAATTTGCCTCCCATATTTAAACCATCTTGACCAATGAGACATGTTCTGATTTCTTGAGGACCGCTTATCCAAAGCTGATTGAATAATGTGTTAAAAAAAAATAAAAAAATAGGTAGCTGCCTATACGATGTTTCCTGAGGTCCGTCTACTGAAACAGCAATGTAATCTTGTCCACATCCTGAGGGGAAGCTAATCCATTCGGACTGTCTGAAGGGTGTCGATAAAGGTCAGGTGGAGGAGGGCCAGACGGCTGCAGACTTGACCAACTGAGGTCAGAGATTATGTGAAGCAATAGGTCAACATTGACGAGAAAGCAATGCAACGGCTGGACAAACCAGAAGCGTTTGTGTCCAGCTGGTGACAGCTGATGGAGTGAAGGAGTGTGGGGGTAGCAAATACAGAGTTCAAAATAATAAAAAAAAGAAAAGAAAAAAGAAAAGAAAAAAGAAGCCAGATAATCTTGAAGGAATCACAAACAAAATTCAGGTCATTGTTGGTTTAATTTTGTGAGTGAAAACTTGGAAAAAAACACCAATTGAAAGATAGATAGATAGATAGATAGATAGATAGATAGATAGATAGATAGATAGATAGATAGATAGATAGATAGATAGATAGATAGATAGATAGATAGATAGATAGATAGATAGATAGATAGATAGATAGATAGATAGATAGATAGATGGATGGATGGATGGATGGATGGATGGATGGATGGATGGATGGATGGATGGATGGATGGATGGATGGATGGATGGACGGACGGACGGACGGACGGACGGACGGACGGACGGACGGACGGACGGACGGACGGACGGACCGACCGACCGACCGACCGACCGACCGACCGACCGACAAGTAGAGAAGTTGTTTGCCAGGTTAGAGAAGACATTTACAGACCTGGTTCTGGTCTGATGTTTTGCATCAATAGAACAAGATGGAGGAGATTTTTTCAGCAGTGTCAGAAACATGTGAGTCGATGGTTGAAACCAATACTAGCCAGCTCCTCCTAGTTCAATACGAGTCATTAGCCCTCTCACCTCTCTCCAAGCACCTGTGACCTCAGCCATTGTCTGACGCTGGCCGATCCTGACGAGAGTCCCAGTGCACAACAAAGCCCTGTCGTGAACTCCAGATTGGATGCCCCATGGTCACAATTTGCCTGTCTGGGTTTAAATGAAGTGGGTCAGATAAACAAAACACAACGGTCATCAACTTTAACTTCCCTGCGCATCGTCAACCCAGCCCATTGCCGTCTGATGAGGGCAGGGAGTGACAAGCTGTTTACAGCCAATGAAATAATTTCACCTGCTTCTGGAAATACAGATACAATACCATGAAGCAACACAAAAGAAGGAGTAGAATAAATGTGTTTTCTCACTGGATACAATGAATTATGATGGAGAACCATAAAGAACAATACATTATGCATGAAAATGATTTTAATTAAAAAAATGAATACAATCACATTAACAAAGTTAAAACTATCGCCCAATCTACAGTAAATCTGCTGATTAAAAAAAAATTAATTGAATGAAAATGAAAAATTTAAAAATTAATTATCTTATTTCCATGTATATCGATTAAAACAATGTATCAAAGGAAATCAGAGAGTCAGTGATTTACTGTTAACTATTTTCTTTGGATTTATGACTACAATTTCATCAGATGAGACAGTATAAGATACTGCGGAAAATTTTGCCACAATGTTTGGTGCAATAGCACAGCCAAAACAGAACATGTGGTGATGTGTAGAAGGTGCTCTGTGTACTATCTTGCAGCGTCCATATGGTACACCAGCACCACCATTTGAATTTAAAGCAAACTGCAGCAGCCTGCCTCCCTAATCTTAAAATCACTCCCGTCAACAGTTCGGATTATTGCCCCAAAACAGCAGCAGTTATGGATATACATAACTCTAACGTAAAGGAAAGTCTGTCAAATTGTTGAATGCAAACGGTACCTGTCACATTCTATTTGTTTGTTTGTTTTTTCCATTCAAAACTATTTCACGTACAAAAATATGTTTTATATCTTATCTATCAAATATATTGTTATGTAGCACAGCTATAGCTAGAAGTAAACGTATTTCAGCTCACCTCAAAGTTTAGCGATTTTTCAGCACTTCGGCGGTCACGTGCACATCTCGATTTATTTTATTTTTTTATTTTTTTATTTCCTTACCATTTTGAAGTCTGATTTCATGTGGGTCATTCCAGACTTGACGGACATTTAGGCATCAAAATTCTTGAAACATAAACCATCACTTTTATGATTTTCTGCTACATATTCTAAAAGGGAACAAACAATCGAAGTCTTGATTAGCGCGTCTTACTAATCAATGAATCTGCATGCTTGAGCATTTTGTATGTGTATTATTTCAAATTTAATGAGGCTCCTTAGCGATTTTGTTTAGTTTTTTTCTCAATCAAATTTGGCACGTGTGTTAAAAACATTCTTCTCTGCAGGTCGGCTACAGTAACAAGGTTTTGCAATTTGTAACTTCATACTACTGATTTTAAGATAAATAATAGGACTAGATCTACCTTCTGTAAACAACTTTCCTTTTTTGTAAATGAATCAACATAATACACGGAAGTAAAAGTAGTGTGCGCGCGGTGACGTAAGTCCCATATTCAGTGTCCTAGCGCCTCACTGTGGCCCAAACGCAACATTGCACATCAACTGATGACATATAAATAGTATCCCTTAACATGTAACTTTTAGGTTTACAGTATACGAGAAAGTGTGAAAAATTAGTTTTCCATCAATCTACAAAAACCAATGACAAATATATAACTTAAAAGTGATGACGTCACTCAACTCTCGAGTGACTTGTATCCGGCAGCTAATGGGCTCTTTGCACAGCTCGACTACTTCCTGAACTGAATACCACACCTTTGTTTCCTGTCTTTCATGAGTGGACAAACTGATTAGTCCAGGTGTGTCTGGCCAATGCTGTTGTAGTTACTGAGATCAGGCACACCTGGATTAATCAGATTGTCCACTCATGAAAGACAGGAAATGAAGGAGTGGTGTTGAGTTCAGGAAGTAGTGGATTTGTGCAAAGAGCCCATTGCGACGGAGCTAGCTGAGTCGGAACAGGTCTAATCAAAGGACAGGTGTGTCAATTAAGACACCTGTAGAACAATTAAGTACTCGCCTAAAAGGCGACGTGAGCAGCTTCCCTTATTGATTCAGCCGCAGTCACAAGCCCCCAGTGTGGTCTCTTGCTCGAAAACTGGTAAGTAAAATTTGTATTCTTCACTGCTATGAATTCGAGAGGTTTGTTAAGGCTCAAGTGTTGTAGAGTTAGGAAAAGGTTTGGGAGGGAAAAAAATAATAATAATAAAAGTGTCTGCACGTTCAACTTGTAATATCAAATCGTGTCTTGTGGGATGAATCAAGGCACCCTGCAGACGAACATTTTTTGGGGAGGGGGAATCACGCTGGGATCATCATAAATCCTAGAATTTAAAACCTGTTATGGTTCTGGCGTACCTCTGATTGTCTTGGGTGCATAATTGAAAAAAATAATTTAACATTTAAAAAAAAATAATATATATATATATTTTTAAATCACTAAACATCTGTTCACGGTTGCTGACAGTCCCAAAGGATCTTAATTGCGTTAAAATGAACGCAAATACCGTTTTAGCGCTATGGCGCCATCCTGTGGCTCACAATGACGTCACATCACAATGTGAAATGCAATGTGTTTGACTAAGATCTATTTATTAGTCTACTTCATGAGTTGTTGTTGTTGTTGTTGTTGTTGTTTTTTAACGTTATTACTGTATACTCTATTATGGTTTAAGGCTTCGGAGGAGATTAAGTCAGTCAATTGAGATTGGCAATCCTCCATTAACTAGCAATATGCACCCCAGCTTGTAATGACGCCTGAAGTTGACCTGTTACCTAACGAATAGCCTCATTTTTGAATCAATTGTTGGGAGCCTGGAGATTGTCCTTGTTATCCAAGCATTGTTGCCTGGACTTGACCCTTCTCATAATCAGAATCTTGACTCCTGTGATGATCTCCGCTCACCCCTTGTTTGGTCTCGGCCACATGCAAGCACTAGCATTTTAACCTGTAATACAGTAGATTTGTGGTTGCTTGAGGTTAGACCAGCTGACTGGGCTAAGATGTTCTTTATAGAGCTAGTCGCTATGGAAGTGTTAAATTTTAAAATTGTGATTCTTCAAAAGGAAAGTTTTCCTTCATTTGACCTAACCAAAACTGTTTGGATGCATGATCCATTTCATTCTTAATTCCACTCTTCTGTTTTTTTATTTTAAAACCATGTGACTTGAAATGTAACCACTTACTGTACTACACTGGACATGTCAGTGTTTCTATTGGTCTTGTGTAGGGGTAGGGAACCATGGTCCTCGAGTGACTGTCCTGTCCGTTTTCTGTCATCCTTCACCAACACGCCTGATTTGATGAACAGGATCGTTATCTGGCTTCCACAAAGCTTGGCGATGAGCTGATCATTTGAGTCTTTTACGTTGGAGGAATGAGACAGAGAAATCAGGCAGGACAGCGGCTTTCAAGGACCAGAGTTCCCTGGCCGAGTGATGACAGTGTAACACTTCATCAGTCACCAATATGTGTAAAAAGTTGAAATGGCACACTAGTCTTGGCTGCTCTCAGCGTGATTCACTTGAGCGTTTTTAAAAGATGTCTAGCTCAGGAAATTGGAGAAATGTGTGTATGAATTGTGACACAAACCAATACGGTCAATTTTTCGCTTTCCGCAAAGTGACTTGTTGTTCAATGTAAACTGTGACATGGTCGAACTCCTGAATGGATGAGTAAGTGTTTGTACTCAGTGATGCAATTATCAGTTTTTGACCTGTGAGCTTAGGTTGCCCAATAGGTCTGATTAGGCCATGTTGCCATTACAGGATACTGAAATGGGATTGAAGAGTCGGTCTGGTGTTTAATTTGGCCGTCCGCACAGTACTGGGGGGGGGGACTAGTATTAGTGGTTACAAGTGCACTGTCATGCAATACTTGTAGTAGTGAACTTGGTTTAAACCGCCACCCCCGTGTTGCACTATATCAGCATTGTTTGACAACTTTGGTCAGTTAGTTTTAAGGTTTTTTTGTTTGTTTGTTTTTTAAGTCTGCCATAGAGCTATTTGCACATCAAACTGAGTAAAGGGCAACATTGGAGCAGTTGCTCATTACTTAACAGTGCGTGTTTTCTATGTAGTATAAAGTTTGACTTTTTTTCCACATATAGGCTACCAGTAAAAGGGTTTTGATGCACTTTCTCATAATACTGAAGAAGAAAGCATGTACCGTATGTAGATGATCAGTTTTTCAGTTTGACTGTGCAAGGGTTTGCACGCAGTAATCGGCATGTTTTTGATATCAAAGTAAATCTCCCCAGCAATTGAAAGCAGTCACTACAGCTCAAGATAATAATCTTCAAAACAAGCTGTATGTCATCAGTGGCAAGCAGATTCTGTGCCATCATATCATGCTCTTGTACAGTACATTTTGTCAGTATTCATTATCAACTTGTCTTGGTGTACTGTTTGTGTAGTGGTATGACAAAATGCTTGATTGCCTCACAAGTTTTTTATGTTCAGGGGTCTATCTCAGGTTGTGGTCAAGCTAGGCACTACAGCTTCTGTTTAACCATGTGGTAGACCAATGTAGGCCAACTCAGATTTTAAACATTTGATAGAAATCTCTTACAGAGAAGCTATCCCATAAGTTATTTGCTCTACGCAGCCCCACTAGTCTTGATGCAGGATTCTGATTATTATTGTGGAATACAAGTCAAGCAGCAAAAATCTATAAAAAAAAAAAAAATCAATTTTAGAGCGTAGCCATTTTACAATTTTCTGTTGACTGAAAATGGCATCAGTTGCTCAGGTAACCATGCAGGATCACCAGTTTGCTGAAGCTGAGCTGTGATTGGCCATTACCTGAACCCCGAAGCAACTGTCATTAGTTGACAAAAAGCAGGATTTTGCTGCATAACTCAAATTCTATAAATGCGTGATTGATCGATTTTTTTTTTTTTTTTATTAATTGTGTATTAATTTTCTGAACTGCTTATGTGCCACATTTCCTATTCATGGGCCAGTCCACTCCCTAACCCTGTGAAGAGCATGAGTCTACTATACTGACTACCAGCCAATGGCAGGAGGCAAAGTCAACTAATTTTTTTTTTTTTTTTTTTGGGGGGGGGGTTGTGCTGGGAAACACCCCTAAATGTAAAAATGTGTAGTATCACTGGAATCTCCTTATTGTGACATTTGCTGCCTATTGTATAGTAATGCAACCCAATTTTTAAATTGTACATCAGTCAATCATTGGTAGTCTTTTGAGGTACTTGGAACTCTCTTTTTTTTTTTTTTTTTTTTTTTTTTTTTTTTTTTTTTCCCCCCACCATTTTGTGTGTGGGTTGAGGGGGCGGTTGCAATATGCTTGTGTGTAACATGTGGGTGGATGTTTGTCAGTGGCTATTTAGCCGATGCAGACATTGAGGATCGTCCTAGTCAATCATGGGTGGTGTTGGGAATCCGTCATGGAGCTGGACATGGTGTGTCATCTTGAGCTCGATGTTCGTGGCTTGGGCAGAGGCAGGACCGTAAGTTTATATCCTGATGACTCACTTTATTTTGTTCTTCGGTTCTTGTTACACATTGAGATGCTGTCTTTGTTTGTATGAATGTAGAAGTTACCTGGTTGGAATTCCTGCGATTCTGGAAGCTGAAGCTGAAACTCATTTCTGTGCCAGTCTGCTGCACCCCAACGAGACGCTGGCAATGACTGTCTTTTTGAACTCTAAAGATGAGAACAAGACCCTGTTCAAAGAAGAGTCCCGTGAAGACTTTCACAAGTGCTTCAAGTTTAAGGTCAAAGAAATGCTTTTCATTAGTTTATGCGTCTCTAAAATGTCTTTCTCCCACCCCAAATATGAGTTCAAACCTACCAGTTTTCTAACTGACTGAAATAAAAGCTGCTTATCCGACCCGCCCGTCCCCCAAAAGAGTGTTGTTAAACTGTTCATTAAAACTTTACCATTTTAAAATATCCTTATGAGTGAAAACATACTGGTGAAGTTGCATTATAAAATAATAGGTGATGTAAAATTTATACAGTTTTAGCCTTCAGTGTACACTTTTTTTTTTTTTTTTAAATATATATAACATGTTTTTCTCCTATTGGCCATCAAGGTTCCTATTCCTAAAGGCAATGAGGAGGTGCAACATATGGTTGTGAAAGTACAAGGTGCAACATTTTACTCAAGAGAGGTCAGGAAGGTCATGATCCAAGTGTTCAAACGGACAATGACCTTCATCCAGACCGACAAACCCATCTACCTCCCAGGACAAACTGGTAACTGAACAGATCATCCATTGTCTGCAATAAAGTACTTTATTTTATTTTTTTTTTAAAAAACATAAGAAATTGGCAAGTACCTATATCACTCTCTATTCTCCTCTCAGTGCACTTCAGAGTTGTTTCTTTGGATACAAAGTTCAGACCAGCTGTTCAAATGGTGAGTATTTCACCCAGTTTTCCTGTTGGTTTCAAATCGCACTTGTCTCTCAGTAGTAACAAATCAGAAACTAGCCAGTGGAGGTAGGATGAAAATTGTGTAATACTGTCAAATATGGATGTGGTCACTGACCTGGCCTTTGAAATGGTGGGCTCCTCATGACAATATCAATAAAGTAGCTTATGTAAACCTGACATTACTAATATTCAACAACCTTTGATCATGTTTTAGTGTTGAACTTCTGAAGTCTAATGACTCTTGTATACTTGTGTGAATATACCTTGACTTGAGCGAATTTTTTTAATTTTTTTTTAAGAAACTTTGCATGGGATATTTGACTATTTATATTGCATAAATAATAAAATTGTCAAATTGACTCAATGTCTAGTACAATTTTATAACTTTTTTTTTTTTCATAATACTATTCATGTGAAAACTGAAGGTTAAATTTGTCATGGCAACACATTCTATACTTGATTTGATACGAAGATGGAACTTAATGCAATGTTTTTGTTTTTTGCAGTACGACACCATAGAACTTCAGGTAAGATTGAATAAAAGTTCAACTACAGCCATTAATTGTGCCTGCCACTGAAATTCACTGCTCAATTATTAGAGCAGTATGGCACATGACGTCACCAAATGCAGTAAACTCCAGCTTGACAAGTAGGCCAAACATTAAAATGTGAATACTGGTAATCAAGTTAATGCAAAATGTTTTGTTTTTTTTAAATATATACCCCCCCCCCCCCCCCCCCCTTAAATTGCATGTGCTTTAGCAGCAAAACAACAGTACAAATTTAAAAGTAGAAGTTCAACTCTTTACTTTGATGTAGCACAATTATGGCGCTCCCCTTAATGTTACAGAATCCTAGCAACACCCGCATTGGACAGTGGTTAAACGAAACATCCAGCAATGCAATCTTGCAACTGTCTTACTCCTTGAACTCTGAGGCACGGCAAGGTGGCTACCAAGTAATTGTGTCAGTTGGTGATGAGAGAATATACCACAACTTCAAGGTGGAGAAATATGGTATGAAACATGTCCTTGTTTTTCCTCCAATCTCACATTGTATTTGGACTGAACAAATATTGTACCCAATGGTTTCTCTAGTTTTGCCAAAATTTGATACAAAAATAAATGGACCAAATGAAGTGGTTATTGTAGAAGATGACATCACCATTGAAGTATGTTCAAAGTGAGTACTGTTGGTGGCATGAAATTTGATTTTTGATATTTGTTGAATGCTTTTTAACCGATCTACATGGTTTTATACTTTCACATTGATAGGTACACATACGGACAGCCTGTGCCTGGCAGTGCCAAACTTAAGGTGTGTCGCCCACTCTACTCCTATCTTTATAACAACAATGATGAAGATGGGGTCCCTCTTGTAGCTGCCCCTTGCTACGAGGATACTAAACAGGTAATTTTAGCAATAGTTTCTTTTTTTTATTAACTTAAAATTTTAATATATGCTGAAAATGACTGGAGGGCTATTTTTGTACTCTAGACAAATATGACAGGATGTGCCACCTTTGTCATGGAGATGTCCACATTCACAAAAATTGACCAAAAAGCTGTACAAGATGCACTGGAAGTCCATGCTGAGATGGAAGAAGAGGGGACAGGCAAGTATTTAAACATTTTGAATGGCAATTTGTACCAAAAAAAACTAAGTCAAACGTGATGGGATATATTCGGGTTCATGGTGAAACAGATTTGTCACGTTGGACAGGTATTATTGCAAAGCCACAATACAAAAGAATACAGATTTCATATGTAATTGGAAAGCTGTCATTTGAGGACACACCTAAGATTTATGAGGCTGCGTCAAAACTGGAAGGAAAAGTAAGTCTAAAACAAACACCGGGACTTGGAACTTGACATGATCTGAAAGCGTTTTGTGCTTCTCACAGGTTAAAGCGGTTCACTTCAACAACACTCCCATTGATGGCAAAGACCTGTACCTGGTGGAGGGGGAGAGATGGTCACCGAAGCTCCTACAAAACCTCACCACTGACCCGAATGGCTTTGCTGAATTCTCAATCAGCACTGCTGACCACATGGGAGACATTCACCTCCATGTAAGTAACAAAGCAATTGATTTGTGCCTGTTGGCATAAAAGCACATTTATGCAATCTGTTAAATTGAGCACATGTAAGATTCTGTATGGCTGGATGTTAGCCAAATATGAACTTGTAGATATAATCTTTAGATAATGCACAAGTAAATCATAAAATGGTGATGGTAAACTTCACATGCTCAAAGTATTTTGTTTTTGTAGACTTGAATGCCATTGATTCAACACAGTGCTTGGTGCCATAATATAACACTAGAGGTGGAAAAAGTAATGGAAAGCAGTTTTGAATGGGGGTCTTTTTTTTTTTTTTTTTTTTTTTTTTTTTTTTTTTTGTCTAAGCAAAAGAACCACACAAGATATTGTTGTGAAGCTATTTGTCAATATGTTTTGTCTAAATTTAGGTTAGTGCCACACCAAACCTGGATTATGAGTATAGAGCCCCATACTATGAGAATGGAGAGCACACAGCTTCTCCAGTTCAAAAACCTTCTCCTGATACAAAGACAGTCAGTTACCTGGTGGTGATGAAAAAGGACTCAATTCCTTGCGACAAAGATGAAGATGTCACCATTCAATATACTGTAGTTGGAGAGTCTCAGGGCTCTGCCGATCTTGTATATCTGGTGAGTGGAGTTTTTTTTTTTAGAGATTACAAACGAGGCTAAAATCTACATATAAATTGACACGTTTTATGAAATGGTTGACATAAATGCCTGTCGTAGCTTTTGAAAGTTATGTAACATTCTTCTCGTGCTTTTAAATAATCCAGGTCCTTGCGAGAGGCGCAATTGTGTATCAAGGAGCCAAACAGATTGCCCTTGAGGATAAATCAGGTGTGCAACGTCATTGCATTGAGTTCAGAGACTAAGTTGTTTGCGTTTTTCCTACCAGTAAATCATTTTGACCTAACTCAAATATAAATTTCTTGCTGAAGTAGGTTTCTGAAAGTCACTTCACTACAATTAAATTTATTTATTCCTAACTAAATGACTTTTAGTGACTGAGGGCCAGCTGACGTTCGAGTTGAAAGTGTCTCCTGACATGGCGCCCGATGTCCAGGTAGTTGCATATGCTGTGCTTCCTAGTGAAAGAGTGATTGCCCACAGTGAACACTTCACCACTGAGAAATGCTTCAGGAACAAGGTAAGTGTTATCTATTAAGCTGGAATGTAAATCATTTTCAAGTGATTATTTGATAAAAGCAATAGTTTCAGTTTGAACATGAAATATTGTCTTTATTGTATTCAATTAAATATAGGTTGAGCATGCTTTTTCAGATCATTGTATTCTATTTAGGTTTGGCAAAATCCCGTCTTTATTGGAATTGGCTTTGCTATTACTCCAGTTGGATGAATGCTAAAGGGTGTGTTTTGGTGTGGAACAGGTCTCTATGGAATTCTGTCCATCTTCAGCTGTCCCAGGTGAACAAACCACTTTGCAATTGACAACCCAGCCAAACTCTCTGTGCGGAGTGAGCATTGTTGACCAGAGTGTCCTCATCAAAGAACCTGGAAAAACTTTGGCGGCAGATAAGGTAACTGCAGCAGTCGTCTATAGTCTAGTGTGGGGGGTGGGGACTCCTGCATTTATATAAATACAAATATCCCGTTGAATTTCACATTGTGGTACTCAAATATCCAACTTCTCTGCCTCCCTACTTGCAAATGGACACAACAGCATGTAAAGCCAGAGTCCTTGGATTATTTGGCCTTCAGAGGAATTATCCAATCTGGAATGATACTTGTGTAAATTGTAATGGCAGTCTAGGGGTGTGACATAACGGATGCCCTTCTCCCACCCTGTTATGTTTCCCATGAGTATTTTGTGATGCTTAAAGTGGCATGACTCAGAATATAAATAGTATGAATCCAGTGTGCTCGGTGGCTGAATAATCAGAGGGCAATATGCAGCCTTTGTTGGCTTTTGTGTACAAAGCAGACACAACTTGTTCAGAAAGTTGTAGTTGTTCCAAATCTTTTTTTTTTTTTTTTTTTTTTTTTTTTTTGACTGGCCTATAAAGGGTCCTATAAAATGTGTTGGTTCTTTGTATTTTAAACTTTAAAAAAAAAAAAAAAAAAAAAATTATTTTTTTTTATTTAACCAGATATTTCAGTTGTTGCCTACTATAAGATCAACATACATTCCATACAAAGTTGAGGATCCTGTGGACTGTTTAGATGTCAGACCTAAAAGATCAATTATGCCATATCCTGGGCATGACATCAATGATCCTCATACAGTTTTCCAGGTAAGTTTATCACAATTATGTACAAACAAAATGGAATTTAAAAGTTTTTTTTTTTTTTTTTTTTTTTTTTTTTTCTTCTCTAGAATAATGGGTTGAAGATGGCAACAAATTTGCAAATCAGGGTGCCATCATGCCTGAAGTATATGGATAGAGAATACCATCACAGTTTCTACGGTGAGTAATATGCTGATTCTATGCCTGCCCAAGCATCAAATCTATCCGTAATCTGATGATGGATTTTTTTTTATTTTTTTATTTTTTTAATATAAATATTCCAGGTCCAGGTATTGCTCTAAGGTATGAAACTGTAGATGCAATGGCAGCTCCTTCTGCTGTTGCTGGTTTGGGAGGTGGTATGGGCGGGGCCGCCCCAGTTCAAACCATTCGCACATTCTTCCCAGAGACGTGGTTGTGGGACCTGGTGCAAGTTGGGTGAGCCTCAGTTGCAAGAACAATCAACTTGTCACCTCCCCCCATTTTCAGAAACTTTGGACGCTTGTGCCCATTTAATTTTCACTGCAATCTTTGTTTTTGGTTCATCAGAAATTCTGGCATGAAGGACGTGTCCCTAACTGCCCCAGACACAATTACCACATGGGAGACAGAGACTTTCTGCCTGTCCCCTGAGGAGGGCTTTGGCTTGGCCCCTCGTGAAAAGTTAACTGTCTTCCAGCCCTTCTTCCTTGAGCTCACTCTGCCCTACTCCATCAAACGTGGGGAACACTTCGAGCTGAAAGCCACCACCTTCAACTTCCTCTCCAAATGCATCATGGTAATTTTTTTTTTTTTTTTTAACCCTGTTCAGTGACTGAGTATACAATTGATGTTGCTGTTAAACTTTTGTGTGTCGATAGGTCAGTGTGACACCAACTCCCTCAGTCGATTATACCCTCACCCCCCTTTCTGGTGACCAGTACAATACTTGCCTATGTGGCAATGAGCGCAAGACCTTCAGATGGAATTTGGCTCCTTCCACATTAGGTGCAAATCATTACATGGAGGATTTCTACCTCAGCTTAATCTTTACTTTTGATAAGATGACAGTGATGCAGCAAATTTCATGCATATTGGTAATTGTTTCCTTCTAGGGGTTGTGAACGTGACTGTGACTGCTGAAGCTGTAGCATCCCATGCTTCTTGCGACAATGAGATAGTGAGTGTACCAGACAGGGGTCGTATCGATGTGGTCACACGCCCTCTCATTGTGAAGGTCAGTACCTCATTTTTGGATTTTAGATATTGATTTTTGTGGGGGGATTTTCTAAAATTTCACATTGTCATATGTAACTTCCCCCCCTCCAAAGGCTGAGGGAACAGAGGTTACAAAGACCCACAACTTGTTGCTGTGCCCTAAAGGTCAGTTCAGTTGTATTGTCAACAATGGCTTAAAATGTACTATTATGAAAGACATTGGGGATCTGAAGCAGACAGATTTATCAAAACTACTCCAAACATATTGGAACAGTGAGATCAATTCCTTAGTGTAGTTCAAACCAGACTCTTGCTCCACCCCTCACTAATATTTGGGTGTGGTCTGGCTGGCTGTGATTGACTGCAGCAGTGAAAATTACATCTAAATTTCTTTACAAAAGCTATGCTGGTAACTACACTTGCTTTTAGCCAACCTGAAAATCGGTACAAAGATGTTTGGAAAATGGTACTACAACTTGCTAAGGAGGCAAGTATGCAGCAGAGCGACTGCATCAGTCTCATGGAAGTGTTAAGTCTGCTAGTCCAAAGTGGGCAAGAACAGCCAAATTCTGTTTAACCGGAAGATGGCACCAAATAGACTGTTTACCCCAAATTCATGCTTTCAACAAACGTGCACTATAATGACCAGGAAATGTAGACACCCGCTTATCAGCAAAAAAAAAGGTAGATTTGGTGAGAGTACCCCATTTAATTTTTATTGGACAATGAGATGACCCCAAAAGCTGAACACAAGATCATTTCAGGTGCGCAAAGGTTTTAGGAAATGCTTCATAGCTGGCGTTCACTTGAAAGTGTTTTTTTGGGTGGTTACATTTCAGTATTATCTTCATTGCTGATATACTAAAGTCCTGAAATCAAGTTACAATTTTACTTTTGATAAAGGTTGACTCAACTGAATTTTCTATCTACACAACAGGAGGCAGTCTGAAAGAGGAAGTGGAATTGAAGCTACCTACAAATGCAATTGATAGATCATCACGTGGTCTAATATCTGTCCTGGGTAAACTATATTAAAAAAAAAAGTTTTAATTACTTTAGTCATAATTTAAATTTTTATGTCTAACTGTACACAGCCTTGTTTAGAAAGTGAATGTTGGCATTCCTGTATGCAGGGTTCAGTAGCAGAACATGTATTGATAACTTGAAAATATTGTTTTGTTGGAAATTCATATTTTCAAATTTTGGACAAATTCCTTTGGAAAATATGGTATTTATACTTTTGATGAATACTACTGAGTACCCTGGAATTTGTGTCCAAGTGACCCCCCCCCCCCCCCCCCTCCAATAATCCTGAATAGCAAGGTTTTGTTAAATGTTGAGTGAACATTCATGATCACAGAGTAGCTAGCGTGTCACTGCCCCGCTGATGCATGCAAGTAACTGAGTCAATGTTTTTGTGCAGGTGACATTTTAGGCCGGGCGTTGAAGAACCTTGATGGCCTGTTGAGGATGCCGTATGGCTGCGGAGAACAGAACATGGCACTGTTTGCACCAAACATTTACATATTGCAGTACCTGAAAGATACACAGCAGCTGACTCCAGACGTTGAGGAAAAGGCTCTCAATTTCCTGACCAATGGTGAGTCACTTGTATGAAACCAACATTTTTGTTTCAATGGGCATGATTCTTGAAGTTTTTAATGTTGCATCTCCTGCCAAGGCTTAACCACAGTGCAACGATGCTTTATAAGTGGAAAAACACCTAGCATATGTGGCACAACACGTACTGTTCCTCTTGCATGCTGCATCAACTTGCAGCACTACAGAACATGATGGGACATCTATAGTATGTGACAGACGTATGGGAAGTTTAGCTACATTTTGACAACTGAAGGCATGACATGCAAATATTACATACTGCATTCTAATTGTTGGCTTTGAATTTATGAAAATTCATGCCAAATCAAACACATTAACAAACCTTGAATGCATTTAATCACTCAGGATGACTAATGTACAGTATTCTGAAGGCTGTCATGCATGTTCTATTATTGCTCAGGCTACCAGAGACAACTTAACTACAAGCATTCCAGTGGAGGATATAGCACTTTTGGGACTGGCGTGGAAAACACTTGGTGAGAAAAGAACTTCAACAGTGCTCTATTAGAATTGCATGATAATGTGTAACTGCACACAAATTAGATTCATTTTACTTTACACCATAGTGCTTTTTTTTCTTTTTTCTTTTTTGTCTTGTCTTCCCCTGCCCCCAGGTTGACTGCTTTTGTGATGCGATCTTTTGCAAAAGCAAAATCTTTCATTTACATTGACCCTGACAATATTGAAACTTCTGAGACGTGGTTGAAAAGCAAGCAAAAAGAAAATGGTTGCTTCCAAATTTCAGGAAAACTTTTTAATAACAGAATGAAGGTATGAGATTTTTGATTTTTTTTGTTTTGTGTGTGTTTTTGTCAGTATTTGATTGATGGCATGTCCCTCTACAGGGTGGCGTTTCAGATGAAGTGACTCTCACCGCTTATATCACTGTTGCCTTTTTGGAGATGGGTAAATCAGTTAATGTGAGTAACTAACTTTCTCCAATTTGAGCTTTTCATTTTTACCCTACAGTAAAAATAAGGATCAATTTTGCAAAGAGTGAACTGTTGCATTGTGCCTGCTCCTCTCCCTGTATGCAGTATTGTATTTTAAACAGTGCCGAAAGTCCAGAAGTGGCTTTGGCCATCTATGGACTTTAAATACTAATCCTAAAAACAATACACGCTGTTTCTAGTTTTTGTCTGACTCGAGGAAAAAAAAACCATGAAGCTTAGTGTTTTCTAAATCTGTTCAAACCAAATTTAAAGTTTTAATGGAAGATGTAACTGCACAGAAACGGGATCTAAGCATGGTTTATCATTAACATCCCCACCCTCAAAATATTACAGGATGCCACAGTGTCCCAGAGCCTGTCTTGCTTGAAAGATTCCATGAGTGACCTTAGCAACACTTACACAACAGCTCTGCTGGCCTACGTCTTTACCTTAGCTGGAGATAAGGAGCACCGATCTCAGCTTCTGCAGCACTTGGACAATGTTAAAATACAAGAAGGTGGGTCATAACTACAGTACAATGAACAATTGAAATTTGATCTTTTCAGTCATCTTGTTGGATCAAATCTTTGAGGTACTGGTTGTCATAATTTTAAGTTTTTCCACACAGAACTTGTAATGCACGCAAGTAAACCCTTTTCATGGGAAATTATTGCAATAAATATCTCTAAAATGTAATATGCAGCATTTAAATTACATTTATTGCGAATTGTGCACTCATTCCAACTTCAGTAGCAGACATGTTAAACTGTATAAATTAAGACTTAACTTTTTCTCACTGATAAATTTAATCTTGAACAGAATTTCTCAAACTAATGCTTTACATGTTTGTTTGGGTGGCTTGTCATTTTCCAGATGGTTTCATTCATTGGTCCCAGATAACAAAAGACAGTCAGTCTCTGTCTGTGGAAATCAGCTCCTATGTGCTCCTGGCTAAACTTGGCAGCTCTCCCACTGCTGAAGAACTGGGTTACGCTGCCGGCATCATCAGATGGCTGACGAAACGCCAAAATTATTATGGAGGCTACTCTTCAACTCCAGTATGTGCACAAACACAACCTTAAGGAAATTATGAATTGGCTAGAACGGACATGACCTGTCATGGTATATGATGTACTGTAAACCTTTTTGGATGTACTGTAAATTTGTTGCATCATGGCTGTGATGTAACCTGAATATTTTTAATGAACTTTTTTTCTTTTTTTTTTTTTTGTAGTATTGTTACAAATCATTTCCCTAAATATTGCGTAGTTGACTAAATGACAGCTAGTTACAATTACTATTTTATATTATGCTATTGCACACATCCTCAAGTCTGATGAACACCCCCCCCCCCCCCCCCCCCCCTCAAATCTACTGTACTGCAGGACACAGTGGCAGCCCTCCAGGCTATGTCTCGGTACTCGGCTCTGGTATTCAGTCCAGGAGGTTCCAGCACAGTGATTGCATCAGCTCCCAGTGACCAGCTGACATTTGAAGTAAACCAGAAGAACAAACTGCTCTACCAGGAAGAGGTGCTGAAGGATACCACAGGAACATACAGCGTGGAGGTGAAAGGGTCTGCATGCGCTTCAGTGCAGGTCAGTGAACACTTGACTTTGTCATGGTACTCTTGGTCATTGGCTTTACTATCATGTTTTTTGTTTATGATTTTAAGGGTGTTTAACAATTTTATATACTTGACTCCTAGATGACTCTTTTCTACAACATTCCTACACCTACGGAGGTCTCTACTCTCAGTGTCACAGTGCAGACTGAGGCTAACTGCACCAATCCATCTGGCAGACCTAAACTCAACCTGAGACTGAAATCACTGTAAGAAATTGATTTGTCAAACGGTTTAACACAGGACTGGCCAGTGTATCAATATAGCGGTGGCCTAACTTGCTGTAAAATGACTAACGGCAGTGAATTGTATATTGGAAAAGAATAAGAGTAATGCATTAATCATACAAATATCCCCCAAAAAATGCAACTAAAGTAATTGTCATTTTAAAGCAGTTTTGGACCAAAAAATGCTGTTGTAAACACCTGAGTAACTGTTACATATTGTATGCATGTTTCTTCTAAGCCCAGAGGATGTAGACTAACATGTTGCCAATCACTCAACTATGGGCTTGTGACGCTCGATTTTTGTGATAAAAGTTGTGTGTGTGTATATAATGGCTTAGCTCTAATTTAACAGGACTAAGGTCCACTTGAAGAATCTCCCTGCTTAACAGTCCCTTTTCTTTTCTTTTTTTTTTCTTTTTTCCCCCCTCCATTATATAAACTGTTTACCACAGGTTCAGTGGGAAGGAAAGCAATACTAACATGGTGATCCTGGAAATCAATTTGCTGTCTGGATTTCAAGTATACCCACAGTCTTTGCAGAGAGTAAGTGGCTAATTACTGGAGCAGTACTGTCTAGCAATGGAGTAAATTTTGTCATTTGACATCTCTATCATCTCACAGCTCCAAGGCGCTCTGCTGGTTGATCGTGTTGAACAGAAGGACGATCGTGTGCTTGTGTATTTGGAGTCTGTGAGTAATGAGTGCTGAACTTCACACACACACACACATATCTATCTATATATATATCTATCCCCCCCCCCCCCCCTCCAATAATTTGGAGAATTCATGTTGCCTTTCTCTCAACAGCTACCAAACGATATACCAATATACCACAACTTGGAGCTGGTCCAGGAAATTCCAGTGCAGGACTTGAAACCAGCCGTGATCAAGATCTATGACTACTACCAGCCAAGTAAATCATCCCCTTTTTACTCAGTACTCTGACAAACCTTTGACTGTGTGCACTAGAGAGAGCCCGATAATCGGTCGGGCCGATATTTGACATATTGGTACGTATCGGTCTGTTTTATTAATCTGACGGCCAATATGAGCGATCCATTTAAAACTCCGTCTTTTCGCTTCGAATGCAGCCCAGAGCGTCTCTGTCTGTTATGGAGTCCAACTCCAGCAACGTAACGCCCATAGCAGCATTTGATTGGTTAGCCGTGCAAGAGCCAGAACCAATCAGTAGTGTATGCCGTGTATCACAGTAGACGGTCACACACGCACCTACAACGTGAGACACATGCTTCGAAGGTAAGTTAAAAGAGAAGAGACTCCGCTGAACTTTTCACCATGATAAGCTAAACACATTGAATTATGTTGTGTATTAAATGCACTATATGAATGGAGCTGCATTGCCTTGCATTGAATCCCCACTAGCTAACAGTGGTGTGTTCAGCTTAGCATGGAGGCTAACACCCAGTAGCTAATTCGCTACTTGAACTACTCGGGGAGGGAATCACACACATTTTCACTTAAGTAAATAATGTTTGTTAGAAAGGTTCCAAATATTAACAGTTGTCATTATTATATTGTCTAGTTCCATGTTAAGAGTAGAGTAATGTCATTATATTTACCTCTCGTGACGCACACATTGCATTCTGGGTCACGTCCACTACTTGTTGCATAGCGGTTATTATGCAGTTAGATGCCACAGTGACACTAAATAGCGTTTAGTTACTTTATATTGTGTTTATTTGTCGCACTGGTTTGCCATTGTGTGCCTTAAGCTTCGACGTCGATTTGATTGACAGCTCGTTGTGCACCTCGTTAAAGTCCGCTCCGTAACAAATTAAGTGTCTCAAACACCGTTTAACTACACAAACGTGTTCTCTTCCGTATGTTTGGCATTAGTAGAGAAGTGCACTAAAGTATAGTGTGCTTATTTGCTCGTTTTGTCTCTCTTTTCACGTCATGTCTGCCGTCAGTTGGGACATTATCCTCTCAATGGATGCCACTAATATGTAACATCTACGGCCGTACACGGCTGCAATTAATGTTCAGTGATGTAATTTCGTTACGTGCATCATACTTTGAATAATGAGCTCATGTTTGGTGTGTTGTATAACTTTCTCGTGTGTTAGTAACTATTCATGTGGACAGCTAAGATAGTGCTTGTTAATGTGAATTAGCAATGTTGCAGCCCAGTTATTATTTAGACAAGTACATCTGTGCCATTAAGTGATACAGTAGTGAGCGAATAGTGTGCCCATATACACACACACGTGTCTATAAGTGTAAAACACATTAAACAGCAGAAACTGGCAGCGGTCCACCGCAACAATGTCTGTTTAACCAAGTTATTCTTACTATTATTATAACAAAGTTATTTTACTCTACCTTTTTCTGCGTTGATTGGGGCATCCTAAGTGGCAGTAAACTACATGATGAAGTGTCTTTTGACAGTTCTCTTGTAGAGAGGAGTAGCATGATATTGCTGTTCTCGATTTAAGATCCTCAGCTTATCAAAACTGTCTATATGGTAACAATAATCATAATAAGGTCTACAAGAACTGTATGGTGTTCAGGGATGAATAGTTTTTCTCATGGAATTTTTTTATTTTTTTGCTGTAGTAATAAGTAATGCCACAGCTGATGCACATTTTGAATGACAGGGTTCCTCCTATTACTTCAAAATATAAAAATATAACATTTATAGAATAAAACTACAAGTATCCCAAATGCTATAAAAGGTAATGTCACATTGGCCCCCACATTTAACTCCCCCCGCCACCAACGTCTTATTGCAGATAGAAGGATGTAAAATGAAAAGTGTAGTGTGAGAATCCATTGTAAAGAACGGTTAGGGTTTGCATTATTCAAAAATTTGGTGCCAACATTTTAACTTTTACTGCAAATGAATATCTGCTTCAAATATCGGTTATCTGCCTCCTTGACTACCGAGAATCGGTATCGGCCCTGAAAAAGCATATCGGTCTATCTCTAGTGTGCACTCATTTATTACACACTTTACAGCCTAACTGTTGACCATTTTAAGTTGATGCTGTTTTTTTTTTTAACTTCTTTCATTCTTTCTCTCTTCCCCATCCTTAGGTGACCAGGCTGAGACAGAATACAACTTTGATTGTAAGAATGGAAACTTTCTTACCACATGAACTTTGTGTGTCATAAATGCATAAAACCAGTCAAGAACTAAAATGTGGAAATGGTGACTTGTTTGTTTTTCCTTACAGGTTGAAGCATTCAACTATTAAATGAGCCTGTATTTTGATACAGATGTTCTAACTCCATGCCTACTTGTTTAATGACTGATTAAAAACTACTGCTTTGAAATAAAGCTATCAAATCTACAACTGTTGTCTTGGTTAGTTTTTTTTTTTTTTTTTTTTTTGGAGTGGCATTTTACACGTACATTAGTGCAAAATTGAAGTAGTTTATCTTAATTACTATATATAGATATAGTTGGGGTTTTTTTTTTTTTTTTTTTTTTTTTTTTTTTTTTTGGGAGGCAGTATTCAATTGCTTACTCAGACGCATTATAACCTGAAATTGTTTTACTCAAATAGAACAAATGGGTGTCTTAAATTGGGAGGGGGGACCCATAGTGTTCGCTGTTGGACTAAGGTTAATTTAAAAACGTGATACTGTATGATATAGACCAGAGGTGCCCAAGCCTATCCAGTCTGTTCCTAGATGTTTCACTCAACACACCTGATATGATCAGGCTTCGCATTTGATTCGAGGGTGTTGAGACATCTAAAATGGGATGGCTAAAAGGGCTCTTGGATACCCCTGTTGTAACCAGTGTAACCCATGCCATCATTACATCTCGGCTGGATTACTGTAATGCACTTTATTTTGGAGTCAGCCAGTCCTCAAGAGTCTCCCATTCCTCCAAAGTGCTGCTATCAACTCCTAATGGTGCTCAACACATGCAACTCCAATTCTTGCCTCTCTTCACTGGCTGCCTGTATGCTTGAGTTCATTTTAAGATTGATTCTTGCACTACCTTACCCCTCTGAACTCCTCCACCCCAACACACTTGCCTGTTGCATCAGTTCAGCTGACCAAGTGATGAGGACTAGAGGAGTGATATTTTTACACTTGACTGAGTCCCTTATACAGACATGAGCAGCAGCACTTGTATGGAGCCACAACACTCAATAAGATTTGGTATTGGAAAAAAAAAATGTCATTGTAGAAAAAGCTGCAGTGGCATTGAAACAAGTATTGGCATTGTAAAACAAGAATTGGCATTGTAAAAGGTTGTATTGAAAAATAAAATGCAAACATTGAAAAAACACTATTTGCTTTAACCATATTTTTTTTTATGTCTTTTTCAATGCCAATCTGCAAAAAAAAAACAAAAAATTATGGTTTCTCTTTTTTTTCGAGTTTCACGGCTTTTCAGTTTCAACTCGCTGGGTTGCAGTTTCACTTTTTTTCCAGTTTCAACTTGACAGTGTTTTAACGTGGAGGGGGGAGGGTTCGGGGGCGGGGCTTTTAGCGCGTGAACGCGCTAACAGCCTGCAGAGAGGAGGGAGCGCGGCCTCTGGCGGCTAAAGGCAATACTGTACCGAATTCCTTGTGGCAGATTGTCCGAGAGACTCGTGGATAAAAGTTCAACTGGAACTCCTAAACCGCCTGTAAGTATGTGTTTTTCTACATATAACCTTGTGGCGTTAAAACCGCCATGTTTGAAATTACTTTATGCATCATGTCATGCTAATGGAATCGGAATCTAAGCGCGCGCAAGGCATGCTGGTCCCGGTCAAAGGTTATGTTTACCCAGCTCGGTAAACATGGCGGCGTGTAACGCAGATTTCGATTACTTTGAGCGTTGTAAAGTGAAATTTTTTTAAAGGAGTTTTGTAAGAAACGAGGGTACAGTGTTATGGGGAAGAGAAAGAAATAACTTGTGACGCTGGCTTGGGCATTGTCATTACAGAACGCCCCAACTGTTTTAACAAAAGAGCAGGAAGAGGAGACTGTCAGTTTCGAACTGCGGTCAGGCCAGCCTCCACTCGAAAAGACGAAGTCAAGCCATCCGCCCCAACGATTTTTAATACTGTGCATTATGGTAACATGCCGACATGCCGCTACGTTGGTCACCTTCAAAATAAAAGCTGCTCAACACCTGGTTTAGGGCTTAAAATAAAGAATCATAAAAAATTAACGGTTTGTTATCCCAGGACCAGACCAGTTCTAAAGGGACACTACACCACCCCAGGTATCCAACCAAAGTACTTTGAACAAAATCTGATGTTGCATTTCAAAATAAAACTCCCTTGAAAATTGAAATGTCGACTATTATTGCCGATTTTAAAAAATCATTAAAATTTCATGGTTGGATACCTGGGGTGGTGTAGTGTAGCATGACATGATGCATAAAGTAATTTCAAACATGGCGGTTTTAATGCCACAAGGTTATATGTAGAAAAACACAGACTTACAGACGGTTTAGGAGTTCCAGGTGAACTTTTATCCATGAGTCTCTCGGACAATCTGCCACAAGGAATTCGGAACAGTATTGCCTTTAGCCGCCAGAGGCCGCGCTCCTTTCCCCTCCTCTCTGCAGGCTGTTAGCGCGTTCACGCGCTCAAAGCCCCGCCCCTAACCCCGCCCCCGAACCCTCCCCCCTCCACGTTAAAACACTGTCAATAAGTTGAAACTGAAAAAAGGAGAAGTGAAACTGAAACCCAGCGAGTTGAAACTGAAAAACCGTGAAACTCGAAAAAAAAGAGAAAGCGTAAAAAAAATGTTGCAGATTGGCATTGAAAAAGACATCATAATAAAAAAAAGTATGGTTAAAGAAAATAGTGTTTTTTCAATGTTTGTATTTTATTTTTCAATACAACCTTTTACAATGCCAATTCTTGTTTTACAATGCCAATACTTGTTTCAATGCCACCGCAGCTTTTTCTACAGTCACATTTTTTTTTTCCAATACCAAATCTTATTGACAGTGTTGTGGCTCCATACACTTGCAGTATCGATTCACGCGTGCAGATTTTAGCGCCTGATGAGGAGCCACGGTGGTCACAGGCTTGCTAAAGCATGGATACGGAAGATAAGTCACTTTCAGAAGTACTCCAAGAGGTAGCATATCGTTTAGATACGGAAGATAAGTCACTTTCAGAAGTACTCCAAGAAGTAGCATATCGTTTAGAATCGGATCATAACGTAAAGGCCATGTTAAACTTCTGCGTCAGGCTACGGGGTAGGCGTCACGGCGATCTCGGCTCACACAGGTGGTCTCACCCACTGACTTTGATTGACAGGCCAAGTAATTCGGCTGTAAAATGCCATTATGTAAAAGAAGACCATTGTGGAAAAGGACATTATGAAATAAAAACTGCCTGTAAAACAACGTTTTATTATCTTATAAAACCTTGAAAATAAATTGTCATTCTTTTTAAATAGTGTGACGTTGTTAAAATAATTAGGAAATATTTAACCAAAATAAAATATTTTTACATATTAAAGAATAGCATAACATTTTCATAATAATACTAACACCTCATTTCAAAATGTAATTGCCATATTACGTAATTGTAATTTATCAAAAGAATAGTTATTTAAAAAAGGCCTTTTTATTTATTGAATTTTGACACTTTTGGGCTTCCATATCCTACCATTTTGTGTTTGTTTTGTAAACAGCGGGACGTTTCTGTGGGAAGACAGTATTTACAACCCTCCAGCCAATTACAGAGCGGGGGGTGGCGTGTCGCAAACGGGGCCGGGAGAACGTTTCAGCTGCGCGACATCACTCACGCGGCAATTTGAAAGCACGCACGGATTTTTTTTCTCACTCACTCACTCACTCACAGAAGCTTACGTGTGTGAGTGAGTGAAGAAGAAAAAAATCCGTGCGTGCTTTCAAATTGCCGCGTGAGTGACGTCACGCAGCTGACACGTTCGCCCGGCCCCGTTTGCGACACGCCAGCCAACGCTCTGCGACTGGCTGGAGGGTTGTAAATACTGTCTTCCCACAGAAATGTCCCGCTGTTTACAAAACAAACACAAAATGGCAAAATACAGGCTGGGGAGGTGGGGGTTTAGGACGAAATTACCACAAAAGATGAAAAAAAACATAGATGTGTAGACTGAGAGAAAGTTAGTGTGTACATCCTGTATTTAAAAAGTGCATTTTCCTGAGTGAATCCGGCAGACAGCCCCTTTAATGTCTACATTTGACAGTAATAGTGCATTTATAGTTCAATATTGAGCTGATGCAAAATATATTCAATATAAAGCTTGCTGAATGTAGGAGAATTGATAACATTTGCTGTCAAAGGTGGTTATTTACCTTTTGCTGTGAAAAATAATCACGGGAAAAATGGAAAAACTGCAGTCTTAAATTGACATATCAAAATGAGATGCATAGTTTCAAAATTATCGTAGGTATATTAACATCACTACACACATCGGTAATTAAGAACATAAATTGAAACATTATTAGCGTTGGCAGTTTACATCTTAATTTACCGTATATTGATGTTTACACTACCGCCCCCAACCCCCACCCCTCATCTGCAGTCATGTGGAAATTACTCCTTTTATTTTTGCTTCCTTTGCTACTTCAGAGGCGGGTTATTTGTGATAACTGTACTGATTAACAAAAATTTGGGGGCATACATAATGACTTTTCCCACAATCTTGAATCGATGCGTAAAAGACAACAAATGACGTCACTTCCGGGATACTGGGAAGAGCAAAAGACAGCTGGCATGTTTTCATCAAGGGACATTGCAAGTGGTTGTTAAAGGTATGTAAAATTACAACGATGGAACTAACCAATTAAGGCATTTTGTCGTGACGAGGTCATTAGCTATTTATGATTGATAGTATGTTGTTGCCATACATTTTCGATCTCGGACCGTTCGAGCTTCTGACTGGGGTCAAAAGAAATATTTGACAGTAAACTCACCTTTAAAGGTATTCAGCAGTGATTTTTGTCAGTTAAACATGGCATACTACTTTAGCAACTGTAATAGTACGACATGTTTATGGGCTATACGACTGATGTGTTCATAAAGCGGGCTTCATTCAAATTGATGCCAATTCTGTGATGTACGCGCCATATTGACTCGGTTATACCATTGAAAGGCGCCATTGTCAGTTCTTGTGAATTGCAAAGACGTAAATATTATTTCGGCCCTAACAGAACGGGAAAATTTGTCTTGACATCCCTGAAATTACAATTTTTATTGTCGTGTTGTTCCTTTTTTTCTGCCGCTATATCTTCTCACTCAAACGAGGAGCAGTTGGTGCGCCTCTTGTCCAGTAATAAATAAATAAAATACACAAACAAATAAATTAAATAAATAAATAAAGCCAAATCACTGTAGTCTAATTTGTGCTGATTTTGTTTGCTTTGTTTTTAATCAAAATGTGTATGTGAAATAGTTTATTTCAATAATCCATCCATCCATTTTCTTGACCGCTTATTCCTCACAAGGGTCGCGGGGGGTGCTGGCGCCTATCTCAGCTGGCTCTGGGCACTAGGCGGGGGACACCCTGGACTGTTTGCCAGCCAATCGCAGGGCACACAGAGACGAACAACCATCCACACTCACAAGCATACCTAGGGACAATTCGGGAGGAGACCGGAGTACCCGGAGAAGACCCACGCGGGCACGGGGAGAACATGCAAGCTCCACCCAGGAAGGCCGGAGCCTGGACCCGAACCAGAGTCCTCAGAACTGGGAGGCGGACGTGCTAACCACTCAACTACCGTGCCGCCCTTTATTTCAATAATTATTCTCAAAATGTTTGTATATGAATTATGTATTATATAAAGGTGGGCAATTTAATGCAACAACTATTACAGGACTCTTGATAGTGGGAACTTTCATTGGGAGGATGCAGAAAAGGGACGTGTGCACTGCAATGATTATGTGGTCCTTTTATTTTCTTGAACCAATGTAGTTTGTCTTCACAAACAGACTGCTGATAAAATGATGAAAACAAATGTGTCCATAGGAAGAATGGTCATTTACATGGTTGATTTCTTTGTCAGTTACAGAATAGAGCAGTGAAAGAGGTCAGATCGAAGGAAACGTTTCTTGAGGTAAGATCCTCTCTGGCTTAACTTGTGAACTGAAAGTGTATTCAGGAAAAACATTTCAATAATTGTCAGTAGTGATAACGATAAGTTATTCTCAACTTGTAGGTAGGTCTCAAAGTATTTTATTTTATTTGGAAAATTGCATTGTTTCGACAGGTATGCTTCTGAAGTGGTATGACGGTTTTTCTTTTTTTTTTTAGCAAAATGTAAATTATTACAAACATTTTATTTCTTAAAAGACAAAATATTGATGTTGCACTTTCTTAAAAATTATACCAGTGCCAAAGATATGTGAAATTATGTGATTTTTACCAGCGCAGTTATCAAAATATCCTTAGTTTCTTAAGATGCTATGTCTAAGAGGCACTTTGAACATGTAAGCATGTCTTTGGTTGTTATTCATCCAGGTCATGGTAATCTGCAAATGTTGAATCATACTGTAGATTCCTCTTGTTTGTTCAATTAACAAAAAGAGTCCAGTTGCCACGGTTCAGCCTTTTTGGACTATGACCTGCCGCACAGTGCCTACGGTGTGGTGCGGCCAAATGCCGATGAACTCTCGAGCAGTGTGCAGAGTTCAACTAGTTTGAGTTGCCAAGCAATAGCCACTAGTTTTATTCAATTTAAAATTTGATTGATGTGAGAATGCCACAGAAGTAATGGCAAATCAAAAATGGCATGTATCAGTTATCACATTAACACCCAAAAAATGTGCAGTAGGTCTAACATAAGCCTGTGTAGTTGTACTGTGTCTGTTTTCAAAGTGTATTTTTTGAACAACAAAATTGCTTTCTGTTGTTCTTAATGTTTCTATAGAAGTGGGTCATGATGACTAAGTGGCAATTAAAAAAATACAAGTCCCACCCAGTGTAACAACTACACTGATTCAGATTAACTTTACTACCTAAAGCTGCAAAATGCAACTTAACTGGAGAATCACAATAACACCACACAGACAGAAAAAGGAGCAGCTTGCTTTCAGACATTACCACAGTTTACCAGCAGGCCAATTTATTAAATCAGATATTGTAACAAGAGCCTTTCTTTTTTTATTTTGTCTGGTCTGATGGGCCACTACATAATGTATGTCTCTCTCCAGCAGATTCCACAGCAGTCTCGTTTGAGTCTCTGCATCACAACAGCCTCACTAATCACATTCATCATTTTAAGTTGGGAAAAAAAATGCTTTAAGAAAACAGTTTACAAAATTAGGACATTGAATATCAGATGGTTTGTGTCATCTTTTCAAGGATATTCAAAAGGGGTGGCATCTTGTTCGCTGGCTGATTTAAACTTCTGCACATTAATTGTGATTGGTCTGTACAGGACAGAAGTGATGAGATGTGTTTCGCTGAAATAGGACCTCCAGTGCCATCTAAAGATTGTCCTTGCTTCTGAGTATAATAAGCCATTGATCCGTCCATTATTCAAACCACTCTTCCAGTTCAGAGGTGGCAGGGGTAGCATGAGACTATGCCAGATGACTTGAGGTTAGAGGTGATGTACACCCTTCACGGGTACTGACAAGGATAACACACGGAGACAATAACTTAAACTTACATTAAGACCTACTTCCTTTTCCTCACTAAGTCATGTTTGATTTTTTTCAGTTTAGCTCAGCTATTGTGATCTGACCCTTCTATCTGTTGAGTCATTGCTCTAATCCTGGTCAACCCAAAACAGGGGGAGACTGTTCCGAAGACAGAGTAATGGAGTCTCCAGTGTGCCAGGATGGTCGAACCTTTGTGGAGGTGATCAATGAAAAGTACAGTCCGGAGAACTTTCCGTGCCGTCGAGGGCCTGGCATGGTGGTGGTGCCCACTTCATGCCCCCAAGGGTCCCCCATGAAAGGTGAGTGTTAAGGTTCCGGTGCGACCGGAGAGTGGATCCCAGAATCACAGAACACAGAGGAGTAAGCGAGAGGTTTCATTCACCAAAACACGTGAATATGAACATAAAGCGCTGGACACAGCCAGGAAAAAGGTTAACAAAAGGTGCTTGCAAATTGCAAGGAGGGAAATTAACACAACACAAAAAGACCCGAAGGCTACAAACCGCAAACACAAGAAAGCAACAACTTACTATAGCTATGAAACACGCCACATAAAAGTGGGAACAAAAAGAGACGAAGCAAAACTTATGTAGATGAAAATCGAGAATCTTGGACTATAATAATTTAGCGAAGGCGAAAAACAGTATAAACACTAGACGATGGCTGTGAGCAGACGGAGCAACGACCCGACAGTGGCTGCAAGGAGTCCCAGTCCTTATGAAGGCCTAATAGGTGATGCACTGCAGGTGTGGTGCAGGGGACACGCCCCTCTCATTAATCAGGCACTGTGAGACAAGGAAACACACTGAGAGCCCAGCAACATGACAGTACCCCCCCCTCAACGGACGCCTCTTGGCGGACCACCTGGTTTTTCCGGATGTGCCGCATGGAACACACGCAGGAGGGATGGATCCAGGCTCCAGGAGCGGGGAATCCACTGCCGCTCCTCAGGACCGTAGTTTCCAGTCGACCAGGTACTGGAACCCCCTGCCCCGAGCTCTAGAGTCCAAAATCTCCTTCACCGTGTAGATCGGGTCACCATCCAGAGTTCGTGGAGCGGGAGGTGGAGCCGCCGGGGGGTTCAAGGCACTGGAGGATACCGGTTTGAGCAGAGACACGTGAAAGACAGGATTTACCTTTAGGGTCGGTGGAAGTCGCAGCTTCACAGAGACTGGGTTCACGATGGCCTCCACCTCGAACGGACCCACGAACCTCGGTCCTAACTTCTTGGCTCCACCGGCCAGCCTGAGATCCAGTGACGACAGCCAGACCATGTCACCCGGCCTGTAGACAGGGGCCGGTCGACGGCGACGATCCGCCACCTGGCGGTTGCGCTGAGCAGTGCGAGAGAGAGCCGCACGGGCCTCCCGCCAGACCCGATGGGCTCGCTTCAGGTGCAGTTGAATTGAGGGGAGGACCACCTGCCCTTCTTGGGAAGGGAACAGCGGAGGCTGATAGCCATGGGCAACATAGAAGGGTGATTGACCAGTGGCAGAGGAAACCTGAGTGTTGTGGGCGTATTCAACCCAAGGCAAATTAATTGTCCAAGTAGTGGGATTATACTGGCATACGGACCGCAACATCGCTTCGAGGTCTTGGTTGGTTCTCTCAGTTTGTCCATTGGATTGCGGGTGGTATCCAGATGACAGGCTGTAGGTGGCCCCCAGGGACTTGCAGAACCTTTTCCAAACTTGGGAAACAAACTGTGGTCCACGATCTGACACAATATCCTGTGGTATGCCATGCAGACGGAAAACATGCTTCACCAGTAAACGCGAGGTCTCTAAAGCGGATGGCAGCCGGGATAATGCGACGAGATGAGCAGACTTAGAGAATCTGTCCACAATAGTCAGGACCACGGAAGATCCCCGGGAGACCAGTCACAAAATCCAGAGCAATGTGTGACCATGGTCGAGACGGCACTGGCAGGGGATGGAGCAAGCCCGACGGAGGCTGGTGAGAAGCCTTTCCACATGCGCAGGCGGCGCATGCCTTAACGTAGTCCAGAACATCCTGCCTGAGAGAGGGCCACCAGAATCTTTGGGAAATCACCTCTCGCGTACGAGTCGCTCCAGGATGACAGGCCACCCTCGACTCGTGCCCCCACTGCAGGACCTCTCGTCGTAGTACGTCAGGAACAAAGAGTAGACCTGCTGGGCATTCCGCAGGCACAGGTAAGTCTCGTAGAGCCTCCACCACCTTTTCCTCAATCCTCCAGCGCAGCGCCCCCACCACGCAGTGGACCGGAAGGATAGTCTCATCCTCAGTAGCCTCTCCATGGCTAGAGTCAAACATCCTGGAGAGGGCGTCTGGCTTCTTGTTTTTAGTGCCCTGTCTGTAAGTGATAACAAAGTCAAAGCGCGTGAAAAGAAGCGCCCACCTGGCCTGTCGGGGGTTCATCCGCTTGGCTGTTCGCAGTAGAGATAGACCGATATGCTTTTTTCAGGGCCGATACCGATTCCGATTATCGGTAGTCAAGGAGGCAGATAACCGATATTTGAAGCCGATATTCATTTGCAGTAAAAGTTAAAATGTTGGCACCAAATTTTTGAATAATGCAAACCCTAACAGTTCTTTACAATGGATTCTCACACTGCACTTTTCATTTTACATCCTTCTATCTGCAATAAGACGTTGGTGGCGGGGGGAGTTAAATGTGGGGCCAATGTGACATTACCTTTTATAGCATTTGGGATACTTGTAGTTTTATTCTATAAATGTTATATTTTTATATTTTGAAGTAATAGGAGGAACCCTGTCATTCAAAATGTGCATCAGCTGTGGCATTACTTATTACTACAGCAAAAAAAATAAAAAAATTCCATGAGAAAAACTATTCATCCCTGAACACCATACAGTTCTTGTAGACCTTATTATGATTATTGTTATTGTTACCATATAGACAGTTTTGATAAGCTGAGGATCTTAAATCGAGAACAGCAATATCATGCTACTCCTCTCTACAAGAGAACTGTCAAAAGACACTTCATCATGTAGTTTACTGCCACTTAGGATGCCCCAATCAACGCAGAAAAAGGTAGAGTAAAATAACTTTGTTATAATAATAGTAAGAATAACTTGGTTAAACAGACATTGTTGCGGTGGACCGCTGCCAGTTTCTGCTGTTTAATGTGTTTTACACTTATAGACACGTGTGTGTATATGGGCACACTATTCTCTCACTACTGTACTGTACTGTATCACTTAATGGCACAGATGTACTTGTCTAAATAATAACTGGGCTGCAACATTGCTAATTCACATTAACAAGCACTATCTTAGCTGTCCACATGAATAGTTACTAACACACGAGAAAGTTATACAACACACCAAACATGAGCTCATTATTCAAAGTATGATGCACGTAACGAAATTACATCACTGAACATTAATTGCAGCCGTGTACGGCCGTAGATGTTACATATTAGTGGCATCCATTGAGAGGATAATGTCCCAACTGACGGCAGACATGATGTGAAAAGAGAGACAAAACGAGCAAATAAGCACACTATACTTTAGTGCACTTCTCTACTAATGCCAAACATATGGAAGAGAACACGTTCATGTAGTTAAACGGTGTTTGAGACACTTAATTTGTTACGGAGCGGACTTTAACGAGGTGCACAACGAGCTGTCAATCAAATCGACGTCGAAGCTTAAGGCACACAATGGCAAACCAGTGCGACAAATAAACACAATATAAAGTAACTAAACGCTATTTAGTGTCACTGTGGCATCTAACTGCATAATAACCGCTATGCAACAAGTAGTGGACGTGACCCAGAATGCAATGTGTGCGTCACGAGAGGTAAATATAATGACATTACTCTACTCTTAACATGGAACTAGACAATATAATAATGACAACTGTTAATATTTGGAACCTTTCTAACAAACATTATTTACTTAAGTGAAAATGTGTGTGATTCCCTCCCCGAGTAGTTCAAGTAGCGAATTAGCTACTGGGTGTTAGCCTCCATGCTAAGCTGAACACACCACTGTTAGCTAGTGGGGATTCAATGCAAGGCAATGCAGCTCCATTCATATAGTGCATTTAATACACAACATAATTCAATGTGTTTAGCTTATCATGGTGAAAAGTTCAGCGGAGTCTCTTCTCTTTTAACTTACCTTCGAAGCATGTGTCTCACGTTGTAGGTGCGTGTGTGACCGTCTACTGTGATACACGGCATACACTACTGATTGGTTCTGGCTCTTGCACGGCTAACCAATCAAATGCTGCTATGGGCGTTACGTTGCTGGAGTTGGACTCCATAACAGACAGAGACGCTCTGGGCTGCATTCGAAGCGAAAAGACGGAGTTTTAAATGGATCGCTCATATCGGCCGTCAGATTAATAAAACAGACCGATACCGATATGTACCAATATGTCAAATATCGGCCCCGATTATCGGTCTCTCTAGTTCGCAGATATTCCAGGTTACGGTGGTCTGTGACCACTGTGAATGGTTCCTTAGCTCCTTCCAAGAGGTGACGCCATTCCTGAAGTGCAGCGACAATGGCCAGAAGTTCACGGTTTCCCACATCGTAGTTTGCCTTGGCAGGTGTCAAACGTCTGGAGAAAAAGGCACATGGGTGGAGCACCTGGTCGACCGGAGACCGCTGAGAGAGCACAGCCCCCACTCCTGAATCCGATGCGTCCACCTCAAGCACAAAAGGAAGAAGAGGGTCAGGGTGACGCAAAACAGGCGGGCAGGTAAATGCCCTCTTCAAATCATTAAAAGCCTCCTCTGCCGAGTCTAACCACTCAAAGCGAAGCTTAGGAGATTTTAACCTAGTAAGTGGTCTAACCTTCTGGCTATAATTGCGGATGAACCGACGGTAGAAATTCGCGAACCCTAAGAACCTCTGCAACTGCTTCCTCGAGGTTGGCCTTGGCCACTCGAGCACAGTGCGAATCTTCCCAGCATCAGCTCGGATTTGGCCATCCTCCACCACAAACCCCAAAAATTGTACGGAGGATGAATGGAACTCACACTTTTCAGCTTTAACGTATAGACGGTTAGCTAGCAAGCGTTGGAGAACCAGTCTAACGTGTTGTTGGTGTTCCTTAAGATCGCGGGAGTAGATTAGGATATCATCCAAATAGACAAAACAAAATACATTAATCATATCGCGCAAGACATCGTTCACGATACATTGAAAGACTGCTGGAGCATTAGTTAGCCCGAAAGGCATCACCAAATATTCGAAGTGACCCAGGGGAGTCTTAAAGGCAGTTTTCCACTCATCCCCTTCCCTGACGCGGATAAGGTAGTAGGTACTGCGCAAATCAAATTTTGAGAATATTTTGGCGGCTTGGAGGGAAGCGAAAGCTGAATCCAGCAACGGTAACAGGTACTTATTCTTTACAGTCATTTCGTTTAGGCCACGATAATCTACACAGGGGCGAAGTGATTTATCCTTCTTATCAACAAAGAAGAACCCAGCTCCCATAGGGGAGGTGGATGGCCGTATATGCCCTGCCGCTAGTGCGCTTGAAATATACTCCCGGAGGGCTGCCAGCTCAGGTTGGGAAACTTGTTACAGCCGGGAACTAGGAAGTGGCATATTAGGAATTAAATCAATAGCACAATCGTAGGGGCGATGGGGCGGTAACGTCTGTGTCCTCTCTTCACTGAAGACTTTACTCAAATCATGGTATTCGGGTGGTACGTTGTCTAGACAAAGGGTTTCCTCTGAGGAAATAGCAGGCAGACAACTACCCCCCTCAGCAGCCCGCAGGCAATGTGCGTGACAGTAAACACTCCAGTTTTCAAGTGAGGGTTTAGCCCAATTAATCTCGGGGTTATGTAACTTTAGCCAAGGCAAGCCCAACACCACTGGTGCCGATCGTGACGACATAATCAAAAAACTGAGAGACTCAACATGGTTACCTAAAAGACGTAAACACAAAGGCTCAGTGGTGTGAGTTACTACCCCCAGAAGGCACCCGTTGAGGTCGTAAACCCTACGTTCCTTCGGTAAGGCTGTAGGCTCGTAACCCAGGGCCGCTATTACACTTAGATCAACAAAATTATCGTCTGCCCCGGAATCGACCAGGGCCACCACCTTAATTCTTTTACAATTAAAAGCGACCTCTCCCGGGAGCTCAAGTCTCTTAGTCTCAGAGGAATGCGTGATTGAGGCAGCACGGTTGTACTCACACGATGTTGTGGTGTGTGAAACTATGGTTGACTTGGGTCCGTCTGTAGCCTGCTGACTGCCCATCCTGACCAGTCGTGTGGAGTGACGAGCCGACAGCTGAGGACACTGTGCCACCAGATGGCCCCACAATCCGCAGTAGTAGCATGCTCCAGATCGGGCCCGGCGTCTCCTCTCCTCAGCCCGAAGCCGGCCAGCTCCCAGTTGCATGGGTTCCTGCCCCGCCTCGGGGAGTGCCCACACTGGGGCTGCAGCAACAACCTGAGACCCGACGTCACCAACATGTCCATGCCTGGCCGGGTTGGCCGATTCAGACGAACGTTCCAAGTCCTTCTCCCGCTGTCTCTCCCGGATCCTGTTATCCAAGCGAATGGATAGAGCAATGAGCTCCTCCAAGCTTCCAGTTTCGTCCCGTAAGGCCAGTTCATCTTTAACGCGAGAATTGAGTCCACGATGGAAAAGAACACACATGGAGGGCTCATTAAAGCAGCTCTCAGCGGCCAGCGAGCGGAACGTAATAGCATAGTCAGCTACGGAGTGATGGCCCTGAGTACAGTCCACGAGCTGATTACCGGCCTCCCTGCCTCGAATAGGATGGTCAAACACGCGGCGTAACTCGGCAGAAAACAGAGCAAAAGATGCTTTTAGGTCCGGACGAGTGTTGCTCACGGCCATGGCCCAGGTTGCCGCTCGGCCAGTCAAAAGACTCATCACGAAAGCCACTCGCGAGTTGTCGCTATGATAGGTGAGTGGCTGTTGTTCGAAAATGAGGGAGCAGTGATGAAGAAAGGTGCCGCAATCCCCAGGCTCCCCCCCATAGCGTGACGGATGTGCGAGATTTGGCTCCCTAAGTGTTACCGGTGGGTTGGCGGAACCGACAGCAGCGAAGGAGTCTGTTCTGCCGCCAGCCCCCAACTGTCCAACCTGGGCACCGACTTCCTCCAGCCGGTGGGCCAGCAAGGTGACCATCTCCCTGAGCTCAGAGATGGTGGACTCCTGCTGACTCACTCGGCGATTTTGGCTGGCCAATGCGTGACGGACCTCCTTGTGTTCTGTAGGATCCATGGTCGGGTCGTTCTGTTAAGGTTCCGGTGCGACCGGAGAGTGGATCCCAGAATCACAGAACACAGGAGTAAGCGAGAGGTTTTATTCACCAAAACACGTGAATATGAACATAAAGCGCTGGACACAGCCAGGAAAAAGGTTAACAAAAGGTGCTTGCAAATTGCAAGGAGGGAAATTAACACAACACAAAAAGACCCGAAGGCTACAAACCGCAAACACAAGAAAGCAACAACTTACTATAGCTATGAAACACGCCACATAAAAGTGGGAACAAAAAGAGACGTAGCAAAACTTACGTAGATGAAAATCGAGAATCTTGGACTATAATAATTTAGCGAAGGCGAAAAACAGTAGAAACACTAGATGATGGCTGTGAGCAGACGGAGCAACGACCCGACAGTGGCTGCAAGGAGTCCCAGTCCTTATGAAGGCCTAATAGGTGATGCACTGCAGGTGTGGTGCAGGGGACACGCCCCTCTCATTAATCAGGCACTGTGAGACAAGGAAACACACTGAGAGCCCAGCAACATGACAGTGAGATGGATAACTTTTATATCTAATCGATTCATGTGTGCATGCTGTGCTCCTCTCATCACTTTTTCTATAGTGAGGTAATTGTGTTAGTGTATTAAGCATAAGACATACAATGCAGATTAAATTAAATAGGTGTTCAATATTTTTAAGTTCAAATGACTTTGTCACGTGTGCTATACATATGTAACACACAACATACCTGAAATATCATTCCTCTCAGACCTGCAATGCTGCAATAAAAATATCTAAACACTTAAAAGGAGAAAAAAAAAAAAAAGTCTTAAAAAAAAAATAAACAGCTCTGGCTAAAATAAGTACATTGTACATACTGTAAACGTTAATCAATGTCAATCTGACTCAGGGGAAGTCAACCAAAAAAAAATTATTTCCAATATGTTGTATGCTCCCCCTGGTCTAAATACAGCATTTTGATTAATATTGCGTTTGTGGAATATGCCACAAAAGTCCACCTGTTTTTATTAATCTCCAGAGGCGGCCTTTTTACCACTTGCTCTCAACTGAAAATGACATCACAGTTGCTCAGGGCTCGGGTCATCAATCACAGCCAAGGACTTGTATATGAATGGCCCAACAATGCTGCTTATTCGCCACGGCGGCCATCTTACATTGCCACCCACTAAAGTGCGTTTTCACATAATTTTTTTCCTCTGCGGCGAAAATGACATACAGTTTTACCTATAGAGTCTTTCCAATGAGGCATTGTATTAGTTGAGGTGTGAACCAGTCAGAACTGTGACGTGTGTCGTTGCATCAAATAAACAAAAACCCTAAAATGTCCAGTCGTGTAGTCAAAAACAATGAAGTATATGCCAAGGAAGAGGCGGGAAGTGATTTTGCACATGAGTTTGGTTCCGATCCGGGTTGCAAATGTGCAACCGAGGGGCACAAAGTCTGAAGCACAAGTATTTTGACGCAGCCCACACATCGCAAACCAATCCGGAACCAAACTGATGTGCAAAAACAGTCCCGCCTCTTCTGTGGCATATACCCCATTTCATTCCAATTAAGTCTAATCTTTTTTCATTAATGTCCAAAATACAACACAAACCTTTGCACATATAACAACAGCGGTCAAAAAAACTGTTTGCCTCCAAGGTTCACACACACATGACACTCATTACATTGAGCTTCATGTAATTACTTCCTGGGGCACATGCACCACCATGCGGCCAAACCCAGGAATAACACGCAGAGAAGGAAAAAACAAAGAACACTAATATGGCTCAAACATTGCCAGTAAGTCTGGGAGAAGCGCTACATGTACATTTCATTGCTAAGAACTTAGACTACTTTTAATTTTCTCTTATAAGGTAGTTATAGCTCTGTTACTTTTAGTTTTAAAGTTTAAGATACCGATTATTCGTACAATGCACTGAGGTTGAATGAGCAGCAATGAGCAGCATTTAGCTATTTATCATATTTAAATGTTGTGTTCTCTCTACTATATACATTTTCTCTGATTGAAAACAATTTAGACTCCAATAATTTTCCCCATTTCTATCAGACCGCCTGAACTTGCCGAGTGTGCTGGTGTTGAATGGATGTGGAATCAGCAGGGCGGGAGACCAAAGTGAAATTGCAGCCTTTTGTGCGCATGTGATGGAGCTGGACCTGTCCCATAACAAGCTGCAGGACTGGCATGAGGTGCTGTCTCTGGGTTTGTTCATTTATTCACTTTCAGTATTTCCAGATAACCGCGGAAATAATCAAAGAGAGGGTGTTGCTGGTTGTGTGTTGTCTTTGTAATAATGGGCCCATTATTATGTAGTCCATGAGCTGGTGTTTATTTTCTGGGCTCATGATTAGAATGGCACACAATCCAATAGAGACCCCCCCCCCAAAAAAAAAAAAACCTCAAATCAACATTACCTCTTTTCAGATCGGTAAAATTGTGTCAAACATCCCCAATCTGGATTTCCTTAATCTGAGCTCCAACCCGCTAGCAGGAATGACCCTTGAGCCACAGTGTGCTGAAGCCTTTTCTCGGGTGCGACGCCTCGTCCTTAACAACACCCAAGTGTCCTGGGACACTGTGATGCTGCTCACTCGTGAGATACCCGAGTAAGGGGCACACTCATGCCAGCACAGTTCTGAATTGTGCTATCCCGGAGCATGATGTCTACAAATGGAGTAATGAAAATCATCTTGCAGGCTGGAGGAGTTGTTCCTGTGCCTTAATGAGTACAGTTGCGTGCGAGCCTCCAGTGTGGCCTGCCCCAACCTCCGCCTGCTGCACATCACAGACAACAGCCTACACGACTGGGCCGAAGTACGCAAGTTTGGATCCTTGTTCCCTGGCCTGGACACTCTGGTCATGGCCAACAACAACTTGGCGTCCATACAGGACAGCAAAGATATCCTGCAACGGCTGTTCCCCAACCTTCGCAGCATCAACCTCCACAACTCAGGTTTGTGGCTTCATCAAATTTCATCTGGATTTCAATTTTGTCTTCTTCTCACTGTCATAAAAACATTCTAATTGGGGAAAAAACAACAACAATCTGCCGAACAGGGCAGTGTCTGTTCCTACGTTGCGAAACACCCTGAATGCACCATATCACTTATGCTAGCAAGTAGGGGTGTGAATTGCCTAGTACCTGACGATTCGATTCGTATCACGATTCACAGGTCACGATTCGATTCGATACCGATTAATCCCGATACGAATTTATAAGTCGATTGTTGCGATTTTTTTTCATTCAAATTTAGAAAATACTAATCAGTAAGCTTGTAGAGTGTAAGATTTATATGAAAATGTATTATTTATTTATCTGAAATTTCAGTCTTATAGAGGTTGTAATCTGTTTCATGTTTGAACAGCATTAAAATAAAATATTAAAGGTACACTCAGTATTATACAGTGGCATCTAGTGGTGAAACAATAAATCATTCGGGAAAAAAAACCAATTGTTTGTGTTAGTAGTATGTAAAAAGATATGTTGTATCGCATAAACGTACTTTTTTTAAATATAACGGTTAGTCTAGAAATCGCAAATTATCTTACATGTCCGAGCCGCGGCTTCTAGTGTCCGCCATGTTTCGCCGCCATCTTTCTGCTACGGGTCAAACACAAATTTCAGCGCTCCATTTCTTAACGCGTTTTTGGAACGCACTTCCGGTTTGTATGGCGACCGCATTTCCACGAAGAAGAAGAGTTTCCGGTCCCCGAAGAGAGCATTATCAAGCATCACACTTACTTTGGGAATTTATTTTATTTCAGCGCGACAAAACAAGAGTTTATATTGTAGCCGCATTTGCCAGATGGAGAGAAATGAGGAACAGACTAGGTTTGGGACGTGCCGGTGCCTTCGACTGCTTTCTACTTGACCGGTAAGTAAGAGTACATTTGTGTTTACGTTTTGAGAGCGAGAGAAAAAGTATACACTGTACTAATTAATACGATGTTCGTACCTTTGTTTTACGATCACTGTAGCTGTTGATTAGCAACTCCGCACCACTCGAACGATTTCGTTATGTAGCTACTTGCTTTGAAAAAAAAAAAAGATTCCCGCTGGCACGTTATATTTAGAGTAAATGCGCAAGTTATTGTGTAATGTAATGTAACTGTGATTTCGGAGGTATATTTGCCCATAACTTCAATGGAGAATCTAAAGCATACTGTATTAGTGGAGGAGTTGAAAATTATTTTCGTTGTGGTTGGTGAAAATAGTGTTCTCGAAATTAATTTTCGGCAGGGAATAACTTTCTGGACTTAAATGCTGGCTGTACCGTAAGCACTGCTAGAGTCTGAACTCTCTCACTCAAGTGTGTACTGGTCCATTGTGTAATTGGGTGCACAAGAATTTACAGGCTGCCACGTTTTCCACGGAAATTCGACAAGCAAGCAGCCTTTGCATATTCTATGCAGTATGCAGTCAAGTTACTTTTATCTAGCTAATACAATGTTTTGGGCCCAAAAACTAAAGATCTTACCTCTATTTTGGGGGCTTTGTTGGAAAGTTGGTGACATATAGTAGTATCATCAATTATTCTATTTTATTTTATAATTGTGTTTTTGTTTGTGTCACACTAGATCAACAGCCAAACTTGAGGGGTTCCAGAACCATATTCTGATGTATACAAGCATTCATGCACCGTTTAAATACATCACCGACCTGCAAGAAAAAAAAATATCAAGGGGAGAGTCAGCAGCCAAATTGGAATGCCCCGAATGAGGACACTTGAATGGAGGACCCCAGAAGGCTTCGGTGTTGTACCACCAGTATCTCCACCTACCATATCTGAGCTGCAACAAACTGAAGTCAGCCGACGTCTTGGTATGTCATTTACATATGGACGGCATTGCACACTACATGAACTTTTTGTGTGAAGCAATACGGAATGGTCACATGTACAAGCACCACTTGTTTTACACAGGACCTGCTGACCAGGTGTCTGAAGCCATGGAGTGACTCCTCCCTCACTTTCCTCAGCAAGCCTTTGAAGAATATGATATCATCGTTGGTGGGAACATGCCCTCACTCCATAACATGTACTTGTGCAGTCAAGGAGCATGTCAAACTTAATAAAACCAGCAAACATTGAAGTGACTTCATTTTTACTGCAGTCTGTTCACACAATCAATGGACAAGCCTTCCTTGATTTTGCCCCAATAACATCATAGAGTAGGCGAAAAGTAGTGTTACAGATCATACTATGTGTTCGGGAGAGTTTGAGGAATGTTGCAATGTTAATGGGGGACAATGTCAGCACACACACACACACACACACAAAAAAAAAAAACCATCATGGTATTGAGTTAATCAGATATTTTAGCTGTGTACAACACATACCTGCTCTGTAACACTACCTTTGGCCCAAACCTGTATGTCTATTTTCCATATTTTGAAATGCACAGCGTATTGGTAAATTTCTGGATCAACTGCAATTCATGTCGCTCATTATATTATAACAGCATTTTTTTTTTTTTAGTTAATATGTTCATTTCATGTAGACTTTTATTTTACTTTATTTTATTTATTCATTTTCATGTACTGTACCTTACATTCATTGGCCAATGAAGAATTGCTTGTCATTGCAAGCATTTATAATAATTCTCCAGGCTTTTGATGTTTTACATTTCTAGTCATGTAAAATAGTGTTAGGTTAGGTGTCGAATGAACACTGCATGTTGACGCCAAAGGAAATAGTATTTTTTAGTTATTCAAAATGTACAAATTAACACACAACAACAATATACAAGTTATACAAACTACAGCAAGTGTCAGACATGGACTAATTATATGCCAGGTAAAAAACCTTTGTATTGTCCTCGAGGATCTGGGAAAGTGTCACTTATTTGCCACAAGTCACCAAGGTGCTGCAGTCTGGGATCCAGGTACAGGAAATCATGGTGGTGCTGATGTGGGATCCAGGTACAGGAAATCATGGTGGTGCTGATGTGTCAGCAATGTGTCAAAAAGTATTTCTTGGTGTCAGTCTATCAGCTGGACTTGGATATCTTCATGTTCCTCCATGGTCATTTCCTGTACGAGTCTCTGCAAGAAGGTAACAATTGTATGTCAGATGAGGTACCAAACAATGAACTGAAAGTCACTGAGCCAATGAAGTACATTATTATATGAGCAAGACTATTTGTGAAAGCCATGTAAATTCCTGCACATCGAAGTACAAGGAAGCTGTTGTATCTTCAATCAAAACTAATTAAGTTGCTTAGTGATATTTATTAGGTAAAATTGTTCAACATGGTGACAAATCGATATCTGAGTAAAGGGTTTCAAATGTTTTTGTAAGCAGCACTTTTCTGAGTGGTTAGTAGCAACAAGACACGGGGGGGTTTACGAGTCTGAGTTGCATCTGTGTAGTTCAGCTAACACCATTATTTTTGTACGATATACTAAACATATCAGCAAACGATGTAATCTAAATACCACATATTCCAAGCAAAGGTATGTTTTGAGCCATTCACATGCATGCTCGAATGGAATTATTTTTCCATGATGACATAATTGTACGTTACGAGACACCGCGTTCACTTCCGCGTTCTCTTCCTCGTCTCCCTCGCCCTCTTTGAGATGGTCCACATGTCTATAAAACATATAATATAACTGTGTGTTCTCTGTTGCATAGTTTAGTTGCACTAACAAATATGAACATAGATAGCCATTATCATTAGCTGACGTACAGTATTTCCTAACAATGCCGACAAAAATATTAATTCTGAAATTAAATGACTAAATCACAAATATTAGGGGTCTGTACAGTATGTCTAACAAATGCAATTCACTTACGTCATCACTCGAGGGATACCAGAAGTTGTTTGCGTTCTGTTCCGGTGAAATTGGTGGTAGGCTGTTGAAGTAGGGTCTCTCTGAGACGCCGTAGTTCGTGTGCTTAAAATCATTGCATTATCTTGTTTGACCGATAGATGGCGGTCGTGAGCTACACACTGGGGCTTTAAGGCTTAATGTTCCGTTCATGTAACATTCTTCCATGCTCAAGGTGTGAATCCTAAAAAAAATAAAAAATCGATTCTGCCGATTATTGAATCGATTCTAGAATCGCGCGATGTAGTATCGCGATATATCGCCGAATCGATTTTTTTTAACACCCCTACTAGCAAGCGTGTGGCATACAGTAGACGATGCCCTTCCTGAGTGTGACACCTCAGTTGGAGTTTATTGTAAAACTAAACGCAACAAAAATAATTATGGTACACTCAGTATATTAAAAAACAACAACAACAACAAAAAAAGACGTTTCACTTTAGAAACATCAACTCAACTCATGTTTTTATAGCGCTTTCAAACAGCCTCAGCTGTCACAAAGCACTTTACAGAAACACAAAAAACAAACATAACTAGAGCTGCGAGCAGCTATGAAGGGCCCTCGCAACCTGGGCCACGTTGGGCTACTTGCACGTCAGGGTACTGGCACGTTGGGGTACTGTCAAATAGGACAAGGACCATCTAAAATGTTTTTGACAAGCCTTGTGTGTGTAAAGTTTTATCAAAAGGCCAAAGATGGTGTGCAAGTCCCAAAATAAATTCAAAATGGCGGACTTCCTTTTAGGTTTAGCATATGGCTACAGAATACCTTTTGTAGGTCTTAAGCTAATAGGCAAGGCAAGGCAAGTTTATTTGTATAGCACATTTCATACACAAGGCAACTCAATGTGCTTTACACGAGGAAAGACAACACATAAGCATCAAAAAACAATAGTTAACATTCAGAGGAAAAAAATAAATAAATACAAATAGGTTACAAAATTTACTAAAAAAAACACAAAAAAAACATACAATAACAATCTTAAAACATTATTCAACAAACTTTAAAACATTTAACATAAGGAAGTTTAAAATAATATAAAAAAAAAACAAAACTTAATTACAGCTGTTTAAAAGTCCCTAATCAAAGGTATAAGAAAAAAGCAAAGTTTTTAACCTGGATTTAAAAGCATTTACACTCGGGGCTGACTTCGCTTCTGTTGGTAGCCTATTCCATCTGTGTGCAGCATAATAGCTAAATGCAGCTTCACCATGTTTGCTTCGAACTCTGGGTTCCACTAGTTGGCCCAAGTCTGTGGATCTCAGAGCCCTGCTGGGTTTGTACTCAATCAGCATTTCTTGGATATATTCAGGACCCAAACCATTTAGTGATTTATAGACGAGTAGCAGAACTTTAAAATCGATTCTACAGCTGACAGGGAGCCAGTGTAAATCCTTAAGTACTGGAGTAATATGTTCTGATCTTTTTGTTTTGGTCAGAACTCGAGCTGCAGCGTTCTGAATGAGCTGCAATTGTCTCATGTTCTTTTGAGAGAGTCCAGTCAGAAGACCGTTACAGTAATCTAGTCTGCTGGAGATAAAAGCATGGATAAGTTTCTCTTGGTCTGCTTGAAGCATGCAGTCCTTCAGTCTGGATATGTTTTTCAGGTGGTAAAAGGCTGTTTTAGTGATGAATTTAATATGATTGCTGAAGGTCAGATCTGAGTCTATTAGTACCCCAAGATTTCGAACTTGGTCTTTAGTTTCTAAAGACAGTGACTCAAGCTGTTTTTTAACAGCAATCCTCTTTTCTTTATTGCCGAAAACAATGAGCTCCGTTTTGTTTTCGTTCAGCTGAAGGAAATTTTGGTTCATCCAGTTGTTAACTTGCTCTAGAGAATGACACAATGCGTTAATAGAACTGCTGTCATTTGGGGACATAGATAAATACAGTTGTGTGTCATCTGCATAACTATGATAGTCAACATCGGTGTTCTGAAGCATTTGACCCAAAGGTAACATATACAGACTGAACAACAGGGGTCCAAGGACTGACCCTTGAGGGACCCCACATGTCATGGCCTTTCGATCAGATTCAAAATTTCCAATGGTCACAAAGTAACTCCTTTCCTCCAAATAGGACCTGAACCATTTAAGGACTGTTCCATTTAACCCCACCCAAGTTTCCAGCCTGTCTAACAGTATATTATGATCAATCGTGTCAAATGCTGCACTGAGGTCCAACAAGACGAGCACTGATACCTTCCCTGCATCAGTGCTCAATCTTATATCATTCAGTACTTTAATCAGAGCTGTTTCTGTACTGTGATGAGGTCGGAAACCTAACTGGAATTTATCCAAAAGTCCATTTAAGCTAAAAAAATTGCTGAGTTGATTAAAAACCACTTTTTCAACTATTTTAGTTACGAAGGGAAGGTTTGCGATTGGCCTATAATTTGCTAGCAGGGAGACATCCAGTGTTCTCTTTTTTAGAATGGGCTTGACGGCGGCTACTTTCAGACATTTAGGAAGTTCACCTGATTGAAGTGAGCAATTAATTATTTGTTGTAAATCGATCTGAACAGATTTCACAAAGGTTTTGAAAAAGCCAGATGGTATTGTGTCAAGACAGCTCGTGGAAGGTTTCAATTGCTGAACCAAGTCTACTACAGTATTTTGATCCACTGAGTCAAATTCTGTCATGGTAATTAAATTATTCCTAGGTGATTTTAAGTGCAGCATCATTTTGTTATTTTGCTGGTTTGTAACAATGTTTGACCTGATGGCTTGTACTTTTTCACTAAAGTAGAAGGCAAATTCATTGCATTTATCTGTTGAGAGGAGTTCTGGCGCTGTTTGATTTGGGGGATTTGTAAGTTTGTCAACCACGCCAAATAGAGTGCGTGTATTGTTGAGGTTCCTACTAATAATTTCAGAAAAGTGTTGTTGTCTAGCTATTACTAACTCTTGGTTAAAATGACAAAGACATTGTCTGTACAGGTCAAAATGAACTTGGAGTTTAGTTTTTCTCCACTTTCGCTCTGCTTTTCTGCATTTAGATTTCAAAGTCATTATGTTGGTAGTACACCTCCAAGGTGTTTTAGTTCGGGATGAAATGGTCTTAGTTTTAATAGGAGCAACAGCATCCAAAACATTTGAGATTTTTGAGGTGAATTCATCCAGAAGTTCATCAACGGTCTCTGCATTTACAGTTGGTGATGCAGCCATTAATTCCATAAACATGTTGCTTGTATTCTCATTTATGTACCTTTTTTTAATCGAGACAGTAGTTGTTTGAACTTCTGGGATTGTTTGTAATTCAAAAAACACACAGGAATGATCTGAAATAGCCAGATCTTTCACCTCAACAGATAAAATGTCAACACCTTTAGAGATGACGAGATCAAGAATGTGACCTTGATTGTGTGTTGGACCTTTTACATGTTGTGAGAGACCAAAAGTATCAAGTATATTACAAAATTCTTTGGTATTTTTATCCAAGTTGTTGTCAACATGAATGTTAAAGTCTCCAGTTAAGATCATATAATCATAGTCGATACAAATTACTGACAGCATTTCTTCAAATTCCTCCATAAATCTGCCTTTTTGTTTTGGAGGTCTATAAATTATGACAATGACGATGTTTGGTTCACCTTTTACCAAAAGACTAAGATATTCAAATGAATTAAAGCTTCCCAATGGAATGTCTTTACACTGAAATAGAGATTTAAAAATGGCAGCAAGTCCACCACCTTTTTTACCATTACGACATTTGTTCATGAAACTAAAATTTGTTGGTGTTGCCTCATTGAGAACCGTGTTGCAGGAACCTTCTGTTAGCCATGTTTCACTGAGGAGAAATAAGTCAAGATCATATGTCATAATAATGTCATGAATCAACAATGATTTGTTAACTAGTGACCTTGTATTTAGTAGCGCTAGTCTCACAGTGGCAATCGGAGACGCTGGTTTAGTCAGAGGTTCACAAGCTATACTGACTAGGTTTGTAGCTTCTGACTTATTTCTTCTCATTTCTTTTGCCAACTTTCTATTTCTTGTAATCACAGGAATGCTACAAGCTTCCTTGGGTCCTGACTTATTCTGGGAACACACGTTTTTTATATTGTATATGTAGTCTGGACCCAAAACATATCAGACCGAGCTGTAGTTGAGATTCTCCATAGCCAAAGATGGAGGTCGGCGGGTGGGGAGCTGTATGCTGAGGCTTGGTGGAGTCAGACGTTTAGTGGATAGCTGAATGTGGCGTCTTGGGGGGAGCATGGGCGAACCGTCATCAGCAGGCAGCTGCCTGGAGAGACTTTTATTTAGCTGTATGGACAGATTGACCAGATTGCTCAACCTGTTGGTGAGACTCGCTGGCGAGTCAGTCATCGGGTCATTCGGGGGCGGTGCACAGCGCGGGGGTGCATCCGGCAGTGGCGCTGTCTGGCAGGTGTCGCTTGGGGGCGATGAACAGCGCAGGGGTGCATCTGGTAGTGAAACTGGTGGTGGTGGTCGTGGTGGTGTTTGGCAGGTGTCGTTCGGGAGCAGGGGAGCTGGATGTTCGGTGTTTGGAGTGTGGGCAGATGAGGACAAATCAATCGGTTCTGAAGGGCAGGGAGTGCAAGATAGTGAGCCAGCCTCACCAGATCCTCTTCTTATCGGTTGTTGTGTTTCATGTCCTTTGTTTTGGGAACATAGCGTCCAGTGACGCACGCTATGGAAGATGTTGGCTGTCAGTAATCTGACTCCCTGCTTATTGAGATAAATCCCATTGCGTTGAAAAAGATGGCGACGTTCACAAAACATAGAAAAATTGTCAATAAAGTTCACTGAGTAAGAAGCACAGATGCTTTTCAGCCATCTCGAGAGTGACATAATCCGACTGAAACGCTCATCACCTGGTCGGACAGTAGGCAGAGGACCACTCAGAAAAACCTCTGCGTTTAGGCATATTATCTTGTGTAGAAGGGTAATAAAGTCTTGCTTCAGTATCTCCGACTGTTTTTTCAACACATCGAATGCTCCTGTGTGAATCACAATCGATCTCACAGTCGGGTAGTCAGTAGCAATCTTGTCGACTTTTTCAGAAATGTCCAGAACCATGTCATTAGCAAAACACAGAACTTTTGTGTTTTTTCTGCTGCACAGACGTTTAACACCAAACAAGGCTTTGTCGCCTATTATCAGTGTTTGTGTTTCAGTAGCTGAACGGATTTGCTGAGGAGGTCCGGTTTCATACCTTTGACTGGTGCTGTGATCCCCCGAGGCTTGCTGGCTCGGCGACAGAACGGCAAACCTGTTTCTCAGTTTGATATCAGTATTTTGTCTTCGTCGGCCAAGAGACGGTTTCCTTTTTCTTGCTGGTACCAACGTCCAAGACTGATTTCTTGGGGTTGAGGTAGCCTTTTGCATAGGCCGACGTGTTTCCTCAGGCATTAGTTGGCGGTCAGGTCCAGCTGTTGGGCGACGACTCCTCAGTTTTGGCTTTGCTCCCAGCACATTCCACAGAGGGTCGGTGGATGGAGCTAGCTGTTTGTTAGCATGCTCATGACCACCGTTTGGAGACATTGGCAGTGTGGTGTCATTCCACGATTTTCCATTCACCTCCACAAACATTTCAAGGCGGTGCATTCTTGTCTCCAGCACTGCCATCTTCTGAAGAAGTTTGTGGTATTCATCGGTCGAGATGGAAGGCATCATTCTGTACGTTTATAATAGGTATGCCTCCCAGTTTTCACAAATCTAGGTCAAGTCATCTTTAGTTGTGTATCACTTGAATCATACAATTGGAAATGCTCAATACAAATGCATAGAGGGCACTATTGAGCACAACGTTGGGTTACTTGCACGTCAGGGTACTGGCACGTTGGGGTACTGTTACATGGAACAAGGACCATTTAAAATGTTAGTTTTTTCCATGCCTTGTCTGTGCAAAGTTTAATGAAAAAGGCCAAAAATTATGTATAATTTCCAAAATAAAATCTAAATCACGGACTTCCTCTTTGGTTTGGCAAATGGCTACATAATACTTTTTTGTAGGTCTTAGGCTGATAGGGGTCTGTCCTAATTTTCACAAATCTAG
>NC_135423.1:25123969-25283969 GCF_051991245.1 Festucalex cinctus | reverse complement strand
GCGTGTGACAAAATAAAAAAATTCAATAACTTTTCATCTTAAATATCTTAAGATGAAACACGCCAAAGAATGAAGACGATCTGATAAGTTCTGTTGAAAATATGACCCCTATAAAAGGCCCCAAAAAATGGCTACAAATACCAAAGTAAATCAAAATGGCAGACTTCCTTTTTGATTCAGCATATGGCTTTAGAAACCTTTTTGTAAGTCTTAGGCTGATAGGTATCCCAATTTTTACAAATCTAGCTGAATCATAAAACACAAAACATTTGCAAAAGCTTCATAAAAATGTCTAGAGGGCGCTATTGAACCATTTATTGCAAATTGAATAAGAAATCTCTAAAATATTCATGCTGATGACAAGCCTGATGTGTGTGTAAAGTTTCATGAGTTTTTGCACATGTTTAGACCAAAAAAAAAAAGTAACATTTTACTTGGCAAACAATGCATCGCCATGACAACGGCGTGCGACAAAATAAATAACTTTCGATAACTTTGCATCTTAAACATCTTAAGATGAAGCACACCAAGTTTAAAGACAGTCGGATAAATTTTGTAGGAGGAGTTCGTTAAAATATGACCCCTAAAAAAGGCCACAAAAAATGGCTACAAATCCCAACGTAAATCAAAATGGTGGACTTCCTGATTGGTTTAGCATATTGCTCCAAGAGACTTTTTTTGTACATCCTGAGCTCTTATGTTTGCCTGCAAATTATCATAGCTTTAGGTGTTTAATCAAAACGCAAAATATGGTGTGCAATTCCCATGCATTGCTATGGCATCAGCGTGTGACAAAATAAAAAACTTTCGATTACTTTGCATCTTAAACATCTTAAGATGAAACATACCAAGTTTGAAGACAGTCGGATAAATTTTGTAGGAGGGGTTCGTTAAAATATGACCCCTGAAAAAGGCCACAAAAAATGGCAACAAATCCCATCATAAATCAAAATGGCGGACTTCCTGTTTGGTTTAGCCCATGGTTCCAAGAGACTTTTTTGTACATCGTGGGCTCTTATGTATGCCTGCAAATTATCATAGCGCTAGGTGAAACGTACAACCGGGAATGCTTAGTTAAAGAGGAGTTTTTTAGCTCAAAATGTGATGCCCGGCCCCTGGGGGACTTCCTGTTGCGTTTAGCACATGGCACCAAGAGACATTTTTGTAGATCCTGGGCTGTTACATATGTCTACAATTTTTCATAGCTCTAGCTGCTTCGTACAACTGGGAATGCTTCATTAAGAAGGATTTTTTTCCTTTGCAAAAAGTGCATGCCACGATAACAGCATGTGACGAAATAAAAAACTTTCAATAACTTTTCATTTTCAACATCTTAAGATGAATCACACCAAGTTTGAAGATGATCGGATAAACTCTGTAGGAGGAGTTTGTTAAAATATGACCCCTATGAAATGGCCAAAAAAAATGGCAACACATTCCAAAGTAAATCAAAATGGCGGACGTCCTGTTAGGTTTAGCATATGGTTCAAAAAGAGTTTTTTGTAAATCGAGGGCTGTTATATACCTCTACAAATTTTGGTAACTCTAGGTGAAACGTACAGCCGGGTATGCTTTGTTAAAGAGGAGTTTTTTTTAGCTCAAAATGTGATGCCCGGCCCCTGGGGGACTTCCTGTTGGGTTTAGCACAGGGCACCAGGAGACTTTTTTGTACATCTTGGGCTGTTACATATGTCTACAAATTTTCGTAGCTCTAGCTGCTTCGTACAACTGGCAATGCTTCTTTAAGGATATTTTTTTTCCTTTGCAAACAGTGCATGCCATGACAACAGCGTGCGACGAAATACAAAGCTTTCAATAACTTTTCATCTTCAACATCTTAAGATGAATCACACAAAGTTTGAAGATGATCGGATAAACACTGTAGGAGGAGTTCGTTAAAATAAGACTCCAATGAAATGGCCAAAAAAATGGCAACACGTTCCAAAATAAATCAAAATGGTGGACTTCCTGTTAGGTTTAGCATATGGTTCAAAAAGAGTTTTTTGTAGGTCATAGCCTGTTACATATGTGTACCAATTTTCGTAGCTCTAGATTAAACGTACAACCGGCAATGCCTCGTGAAGTAAGAATTTTTAAACTCTAAATTTGATGCGCCGCCGCCGTCATATAGTATATCAAAAACTTTTCATTTTTCACAATGATGTTGTCCCAGGTGTTGAGATGGTACATCCCAAGTTTGAAGTCAATCGGGTTAACCGTGTAGGAGAAGCGGGCAAAAGTATGACCCCTGTAAATGTGCAAAAATTGGCAAAAATTGGACATTTAAATACTCATACCTCACTTTCTGTCTATTTTAGGGTACACACTTCAAAGAGGTTTTTGTTCATTGGGATGTGCTACAGGTGCCACACAATTTTCATAGCCGTCGGACAATCGTAGCGGGACAGGGATCCGTTTAACCTATGTAGGGGGCGCTAAGGAGCCATTTTTCTGTTATCATGTATGGCGACTTTAAAATATCAAATTTTTCGCCAGGCCTGATGTGCGTGTAAAGTTTGGTGAGTTTTCGGTCACGTTTAGTGTCTCAAAAATGCGATTGTTTGCGGAGAAGAATAATAATAAGAATAACTAGAGCTGCGAGCAGCTATAAAGGGCCCTCGCAACCCGGACCACGTTGGGGTACTTGCACGTCGGGGTACTGGCACGTTGGGGTACTGTCAAATAGGACAAGGACCATCTAAAATGTTTTTGACAAGCCTTGTATGTGCAAAGTTTAATCAAAACGCAAAATATGGTGTGCAATTCCCAAAATAAATTCAAAATGGCGGACTTCCTTTTAGGTTTAGCATACGGCTACAGAATACCTTTTGTAGGTCTTAAGCTAATAGGTATGCCTCCCAGTTTTCACAAATCTAGGTCAAGTCATCTTTAGTTGTGTATCGCTTGAATCATACAATTGGAAATGCTCCATAAAAATGCATAGAGGGAGCTATTGAGCACAACGTTGGGTTACTTGCACGTCAGGGTACTGGCACGTTGGGGTACTGTTACATGGAACAAGGACCATTTAAAATGTTAGTTTTTTCCATGCCTTGTCTGTGCAAAGTTTAATGAAAGAGGCCAAAAATGATGTATAATTCCCAAAATAAAATCAAAATAGCGGACTTCCTCTTTGGTTTGGCAAATGGCTACATAATACTTTTTTGTAGGTATTAGGCTGATAGGGGTCTGTCCTAATTTTCACAAATCTAGCAGAATCATACAATCGGAAATACTTCATAAAAATGTCTAGAGGGCGCTATTTATTGCAAATTGCACAATAAATCTCTAAAAATTCATGTTCATGACAAGTCTGATGTGTTTGCAAAGTTTCATAAGATTTCACACATGTATAGATAAAAAAACAAAGCAGCACTTCACTTGGCAAACTGCATCGCTATAGCAGCAGCGTGCGACAAAATAAAAAACTTTTGATAACTTTGCATCTTAAACATCTTAAGATGAAACACACCAAGTTTGAAGACGGTCGGATGAACTTTGTACGAGGAGTTCGTTAAAATATGACAACTGAAAAAGGCCACAAAAAATGGCAACAAATCCCATCGTAAATCAAAATGGCAGACTTCCTGTTTGGTTTATCACATGGTTCCAAGAGACTTTTTTGTACATCGTGGGCTCTTATGTATGCCTGCAAATTATCATCGCGCTAGGTGAAACGTACAACCGGGAATGCTTCGTTAAAGAGGAGTTTTCTAGCTCAAAATGTGATGCCCGGCCCCTGGGGGACTTCCTGTTGGGTTTAGCACATGGCACCAAGAGACTTTTTTGTACACTGTGGGCTGTTACATATGTCTACAATTTTTTGTAGCTCTAGCTACTTCGTACAACTGGGAATGCTTCATTAAGAGGGATTTTTTTCCTTTGCAAAAAGTGCATGCCACGACAACAGCGTGCGACGAAATAAAGAGCTTTCAATAACTTTTCATCCTCAACATCTTAAGATGAGTCACACCAAGTTTGAAGATGATCGGATAAACTCTGTAGGAGGAGTTCGTTAAAATATGACCCCTATGAAATGGCCCAAAAAATGGCAACACATTCCAAAGTAAATAAAAATGGCGGACATCCTGTTAGGTTTAGCATATGGTTCAAAAAGAGTTTTTTGTACCTCGAGGGCTGTTATATACCTCTACAAATTTTGGTAACTCTAGGTGAAACGTACAGCCGGGTATGCTTTGTTAAAGAGGAGTTTTTTAGCTTAAAATGTGATGCCCGGCCCCTGGGGGACTTCCTGTTGGGTTTAGCACAGGGCACCAAGAGACTTTTTTGTACATCTTGGGCTGTTACATATGTCTACAAATTTTCGTAGCTCTAGCTGCTTCGTACAACTGGCAATGCTTCTTTAAGGATATTTTTTTTCCTTTGCAAACAGTGCATGCCATGACAACAGCGTGCGACGAAATACAAAGCTTTCAATAACTTTTCATCTTCAACATCTTAAGATGAATCACACCAAGTTTGAAGATGATCGGATAAACACTGTAGGAGGAGTTCGTTAAAATAAGACCCCAATGAAATGGCCAAAAAAATGGCAACACGTTCCAAAATAAATCAAAATGGCGGACTTCCTGTGAGGTTTAGCATATGGTTCAAAAAGAGTTTTTTGTAGGTCATAGCCTGTTACATATGTGTACAAATTTTCGTAGCTCTAGATTAAACGTACAACCGGCAATGCTTCATGAAGTAAGAATTTTTAAACTCTAAATTTGATGCGTCGCCGACGTCATATAGTATATCAAAAACTTTAGATTTTTTACAATGATGTTGTCCCAGGTGTTGAGATGGTCCATCCCAAGTTTGAAGTTAATCGGGTTAACCGTGTAGGAGAAGCGGGCAAAAGTATGACCCCTGTAAATGTGTAAAACTGGGCCAAAATTGGACAGTCAGATGATCATACCTCACTTTCTGTCTATTTTAGGGTACACACATCAAAGAGGTTTTTGTTCATCTGGATGTGCTACGGGTGCCACACAATTTTCGTCGCCATAGGACAATCGTAGCGGGACAGGGATCCGTTTAACCTATGTAGGTGGCGCTATGGAGCCATTTTTCTGTTATCATGTATGGCGACTTTAAAATATCAAATTTTTCGCCAGGCCTGATGTGCGTGTAAAGTTTGGTGAGTTTTCGTTCACGTTTAGCGTCTCAAAAATGCGATTGTTTGCGGAGAAGAATAATAATAAGAATAATAATAATAAGAAGAATTCCTACAAAAACAATAGGGCCTCGCAGCGGCACCGCCGCCGCCGCTGCTCGGGCCCTAATAATAAGAAGAATTCCTACAAAAACAATAGGGCCTCGCAGCGGCACCGCCGCCGCCGCTGCTCGGGCCCTAACTAGAGCTGCGAGCAGCTATAAAGGGCCCTCGCAACCTGGGCCACGTTGGGGTACTTGCACGTCGGGGTACTGTTTCATAGGAAACCGTCTAAATTGTAAATGTTTTTGCCATGCTTTGTGCTTGCAAAGTTTCATGGAAAGGCCAAAAATGATGCACAATTAACAAAATAAAATCAAAATGGTTTGGCACATGGCTATAGAATAATTTTTGTAGGTATTAGGCTGATAGGTGTGCCTCCAAATATTCACACATCTAGCTGAATCATATAATCGTAAATACTTCATAAAAATGTCTAGAGGGCGCTATTGAGCCATTTATTACAAATTGCACAACAAATCTCTAAAATATTTTCTTGAGAGGTGATCTGTGTGCAAAGTTTTGAGTTTTCGCTCATGTTTAGACAAAAAAAAAAGCATTTTTCTTTGCAAACAATGCATCGCGAGAGCAAAGGCGTGACAAAAAATTTCAATAACTTTTCATCTTAAATATCTTCAGATGAAACACGCCAAAGAATGAAGACAATCTGATAAGTTTTGTAGAAAATATGAGGCCTATAAAAGGCCCCAAAAAATGGCTACAAATAGCAAAGTAAATCAAAATGGCAGACTTCCTGTTTGGTTTAGCATATGGCTTTAGAAACTTTTTTTGTCAGTCTTAGGCTGATAGGTATCCCAATTTTTACAAATCTAGCTGAATCATACATTTCCAAAAGCTTCATAAAAATGTCTATAGGGAGCTATTGAGCCATTTATTGCAAATTGCACAAGAAATCTCTAAAATATTCATGTTTATGACAAGTCTGATGTGTGTGTAAAGTTTCATGAGTTTTCGCTCGTTTAGACAAAAAAAATTTAAAAAAAAGCATTTTACTTGGCAAATAATGCATCGCTATGGCAACGGCTTGCGACAAAATAAAAAAAAACTTTCGATAACTTTGCATCTTAAACATCTTAAGATGAAACACACCAAGTTGGAAGACAGTCGGATACATTTCGTTGGAGTTCGTTAAAATGTGACCCCTAAAAAAGGCGTAAATCACAATGCCGGACTTCCTGTTTGGTTTAGCATATGGTTCTAAGAGACTTTTTTGTACATCATGGGCTCTTATGTATGCCTCCAAATTATCATAGCGCTAGGTGAAACGTACAACCGGGAATGCTTCGTTAAAGAGGAGTTTTTTAGCACAAAATGCGATGCCCGGCCCCTGGGGGACTTCCTGTTGGGTTTAGCACATGGCACCAAGAGACTTTTTTGTACATCATGGGCTGTTACATTTGTCTCCAAATTTTCGTAGCTCTAGCTGCTTCGTACAACTGGGAATGCTTCATTAAGAAGGATTTTTTTCCTTTGCAAACTGTGCATGCCACGGCAACAACGTGCGACGAAATAAAAAGCTTTCAATAACTTTTCATCTTCAACATCTTAAGATGAATCACACCAAGTTTGGAGATGATCGGATAAACTCTGTAGGAGGAGTTCGTTAAAATAAGACCCCTATGAAATGGCCCAAAAAATGGCAACACGTTCCAAAGTAAATCAAAATGGCGGACTTCCTGTTCAGTTTAGCATATGGTTCAAAAAGAGTTTTTTGTACCTTGAGGGCTGTTACATATGTCTTCAAATTTTGGTAACTCTAGGTGAAATGTACAGCCGGGAATGCTTCATTAAGTTAGAATTTTGAAACACAAAATTTGATGCCTCGCCTCTGGCGGACTTCCTGTTAGGTTTAGCATATGGCACCAACAGGCTTTTTTGTAGATCATAGTCTGTTACATATGTGTACCAATTTTCATAGCTCTAGGTTAAACGTACCACCGGCAATGCTTCGTTAAGTAAGAATTTTGAAACTGTAAATTTGATGCCCCGCCACCGTCATATAGTATGTCAAAAACTTTAGATTTTTTACCATGGTGTTGTCCCAGGTCTTGAGATGGTACATCCCAAGTTTGAAGTCAATCGGATTAACCGTGTAGGAGAAGCGGGCAAAAGTATGACCCCTGTAAATGTGCAAAAATTGGCCAAAATTGGACATTTAAATACTCATATCTCACTTCCTGTCTATTTTAGGGTACACATATTAAAGAGGTTTTTGTTCATCTGGATATGCTACAGGTGCCACACAATTTTCATAGCCGTAGGACAATCGTAGCGGGACAGGGATCCGTTTAAGCTATGTAGGTGGCGCTACAGAGCCATTTTTCTGTTATCATGTATGGCGACTTTAAAATATCAAATTTTTCGCTAGGCCCGATCTGCGTGTAAAGTTTGGCGAATTTTCGTTCACGTTTAGTGTCTCAAAAATGTGATTGTTTGCGGAAAAGAATAATAAACTAGAGCTGCGAGCAGCTATAAAGGGCCCTCGCAACCTGGGCCACGTTGGGGTACTTGCACGTCGGGGTACTGACATGTTGGGGTACTGTTTCATAGGAAACCGTCTAAATTGTAAATGTTTTTGCCATGCTTTGTGTTTGCAAAGTTTCATGGAAAGGCCAAAAATGATGCACAATTAACAAAATAAAATCAAAATGGTTTGGCACATGGCTATAGAATAATTTTTGTAGGTATTAGACTGATAGGTGTGCCTCCAAATATTCACACATCTAGCTGAATCATATAATCGGAAATACTTAATAAAAAATGTCTAGAGGGCGCTATTGAGCCATTTATTACAAATTGCACAACAAATCTCTAAAATATTCATGTTCTTGAGAGGTCTGATCTGCGTGCAATTTTTGAGTTTTCGCTCATGTTTAGACTTTAAAAAAAAAAAAGCATTTTTCTTTGCAAACAATGCATCGCTAGAGCAAAGGCGTGACAAACAATTTCAATAACTTTTCATCTTAAATATCTTCAGATGAAACACGCCAAAGAATGAAGACAATCTGATAAGTTTTGTAGAAAATATGAGGCCTATAAAAGGCCCCAAAAAATGGCTACAAATAGCAAATTAAATACTAGAGCTGCGAGCAGCTATAAAGGGCCCTCGCAACCCGTGCCACGTTGGGGTATTTGCACGTCGGGGTACTGGCACGTTAGGGTACTGTTTCATAAGAAACCGTCTAAATTGTAAATGTTTTGCCATGCTTTTTGTGTTTGTTCACATTGCTATGGAATGCTTTGTCGAGGTATTCGGCTGATAGGTATGCCTCCCAATATTCACACATCTTGCTGAATCATATAAAAAAAAAAAATTCTTTGCAAACAATGCATCGCTACAGCAAAGGCGTGCCACGTTGGGGTACTTGCACGTCGGGGTACTGGCACGTTGGGGTACTGTCAAATAGGACAAGGACCATCTAAAATGTTTTTGACAAGCCTTGTGTGTGCAAAGTTTAATCAAAACGCAAAATATGGTGCGCAATTCCCAAAATAAATTCAAAATGGCGGACTTCCTTTTAGGTTTAGCATACGGCTACAGAATACTTTTTGTAGGTCTTAAGCTAATAGGTATGCCTCCCAGTTTTCACAAATCTAGGTCAAGTCATCTTTAGTTGTGTATCGCTTGAATCATACAATTGGAAATGCTCCATAAAAATGCATAGAGGGCGCTATTGAGCACAACGTTGGGTTACTTGCACGTCAGGGTACTGGCACGTTGGGGTACTGTTACATGGAACAAGGACCATTTAAAATGTTAGTTTTTTCCATGCCTTGTCTGTGCAAAGTTTAATGAAGAAGGCCAAAAATTATGTATAATTCCCAAAATAAAATCAAAATAGCGGACTTCCTCTTTGGTTTGGCAAATGGCTACATAATACTTTTTTGTAGGTCTAGCATAATCATACAATCGGAAATGCTTCATAAAAATGTCTAGAGGGCGCTATTTATTGCAAATTGCACAATAAATCTCTGAAAATTCATGTTCATGACAAGTCTGATGTGTTTGCAAAGTTTCATGAGTTTTCATGTGTATAAAAAAAAAAAAAAGCAGCACTTGACAACTGTTACATGGAACAAGGACCATTTAAAATGTTAGTTTTTTCCATGCCTTGTCTGTGCAAAGTTGAATGAAAAAGGCCAAAAATGATGTATAATTCCCAAAATAAAATCAAAATAGCGGACTTCCTCTTTGGTTTGGCAAATGGCTACATAATACTTTTTTGTAGGTCTAGCATAATCATACAATCGGAAATGCTTCATAAAAAGGTCTAGAGGGCGCTATTTATTGCAAATTGCACAATAAATCTCTGAAAATTCATGTTCATGACAAGTCTGATGTGTTTGCAAAGTTCCATGAGTTTTCATGTGTATAAAAAAAAAAAAGCAGCACTTGACAAACAATGTATTGCTATGGCAACAGCGTGTTACAAAATAAAAAACTTTCGATTACTTTGCATCTTAAACATCTTAAGATGAAACACACCAAGTTTGAAGACAGTCGGATAAATTTTGTAGGAGGGGTTCGTTAAAATATGACCCCTGAAAGTTTTTCCTTGCCCGGTTGGAGGGTTAGATCAGGGGATGTCGCAACTTGTTTGTGGTTAAGTGCTACAGAAGTAAATGTGTCTTAACAACCTCATGATTGAATGTGTTTTCAATTCTCTAGGATGTGATTGGATTGTATCAATTAAATGTTCTTATAACTGATTCAGTGAGTAGTAAAAATAGTGTGTCAAGTATAATGACATGAAATATAAGGAATACAAAAAACAAAACAAGAACCCTCTAAATTACACATTTTGTTCCAGGCTTTATGTGCGTGCAGAGTTTGAGTATACACCTAGGTTTAGGCCAGGAGTGTTCAAACCTTTTGCAAAGAGGGCCGGGTATGGTAAGGTGAAAATGTGTGGGGCCTAATCAACCATTTAGTTTAGCCTGACATAATTTTTTTACATGCATATGTAAATATATATATGTGGACAAATGTGTACATATGTCTACAAATTTTTGTAGCTCGAGCTGCTTCGTCCAACTGGGAACGCTGCATTAAGAAGGATTTTTTTTTCCTTTGCCAACAGTGCATGCCACGACAACAGCGTGCGACGAAATAAAAAGCTTTCAATAACTTTTCATCGTCAACATCTTAAGATGAATCACACCAAGTTTGAAGATGATCGGATAAACTCTGTAGGAGGAGTTCGTTAAAATAAGACCCCTATGAAATGGCCAAAAAAATGGCAACATGTTCCAAAGTAAATCAAAATGGCAGACTTCCTGTTAGGTTTAGCATATGGTTCAAAAAGAGTTTTTTGTACCTCGAGGGCTGTTACATATGTCTTCAAATTTTGGTCACTCTAGGTGAAACGTACAGCCGGAAATGCTTCATTAAGTAAAAATTTTGAAATGCAAAATTTGATGCCCTGCCTCTGGCGGACTTCCTGTTAGGTTTAGCATATGGCACCAACAGGCTTTTTTGTAGATCATAGTCTGTTACATATGTGTACCAATTTTCGTAGCTCTAGATTAAACGTATAACCGGCAATACTTCAGATGAAACATGCCAAAGAATGAAGACAATCTGATAAGTTTTGTAGAAAATATGAGGCCTATAAAAGGCCCCCAAAAAATGGCTACAAATAGCAAAGTAAATCAAAATGCCGGACTTCCTGTTTGGCTTAGCATATGGTTCTAAAAGACTTTTTTGTACATCGTGGGCTCTTATGTATGCCTCCAAATTATCATTGCGCTAGGTGAAAGGTACAACCGGGAATGCTTCGTTAAAGAGGAGTTTTTTAGCTCAAAAAGTGATGCCCGGCCCTTGCGGGACTTCCTGTTGGGTTTAGCACAAAGCAGCAAGAGACTTTTTTGTACATCTTGGGCTGTTACATATGTCTACAAATTTTCGTAGCTCTAGCTGCTTCGTACAAATGGGAATGCTTCTTTAAGGATATTTTTTTTCCTTTGCAAACAGTGCATGCCATGACAACAGCGTGCGACGAAATACAAAGCTTTCAATAACTTTTCATCTTCAACATCTTAAGATGAATCACACCAAGTTTGAAGATGATCGGATAAACACTGTAGGAGGAGTTCGTTAAAATAAGACCCCAATGAAATGGCCAAAAAAATGGCAACACGTTCCAAAATAAATCAAAATGGTGGACTTCCTGTTAGGTTTAGCATATGGTTCAAAAAGAGCTTTTTGTAGGTCATAGCCTGTTACATATGTGTACCAATTTCCGTAGCTCTAGATTAAACGTACAACCGGCAATGCTTCGTGAAGTAAGAATTTTTAAACTCTAACTGCTCGGGCCCTAATAAGAATTCCTTCAGGAACAATAGGGACCTCGCAGCGGTCGCTGCTCGGGCCCTAATAAGAATTCCTTCAGGAACAATAGGGACCTCGCAGCGGTCGCTGCTCGGGCCCTAATAATAAGAATTCCTTCAGGAACAATAGGGATCTCGCAGCGGTCGCTGCTCGGGCCCTAAAATAATAATAATAAGAATTCCTACAAAAACAATAGGGCCTCGCAGCGGCACCGCCGCCGGTGCCGCCGCTGCTCGGGCCCTAATAAGAATTCCTTCAGGAACAATAGGGACCTCGCAGCGGTCGCTGCTCGGGCCCTAATAAGAAGAATTCCTACAAAAACAATAGGGCCTCGCAGCGGCACCGCCGCCGGTGCTGCCGCTGCTCGGGCCCTAATAATAATAATAATAAGAATTCCTTCAGGAACAATAGGGACCTCGCAGCGGTCGCTGCTCAGGCCCTAATAAGAAGAAGAATTCCTACAAAAACAATAGGGCCTCGCAGCGGCATCGCCGCCGCCGCTGCTCGGGCCCTAATAATAAGAAGAATTCCTACAAAAGCAATAGGGCCTCGCAGCGGCACCGCCGCCGCCGCTGCTCGGGCCCTAATAAGAATTCCTTCAGGAACAATAGGGACCTCGCAGCGGTCGCTGCTCGGGCCCTAATAAAACATTAACACCAATACAATACAATACAATAAACATTCTTCCATTCCTATCACTATCCCATCACTAGCGCTAATGCTAAAGCCAATGTAAAACCCCATTGTTAGGCTAACAGAAAATTAGCATTGAGTTCCAGGAGTGATATTGCTTCAAATAACTAATATTCACACACAAACGATGTAGGAACACATACTTCTTCCTAATCTTTGAAAAACTATTATGTTAATAAAGCTCAATTACAACTTTCTTCTTCTACTCTTTATATTGTAATGTAAGAACTCGATGTGTGTGCGACTCCACACTGCCCCTAAGAGGCGCGCACAGCATGAATAGCCAGTGTTTTGTTTTGTTTTTTTTATACATTGTTTTTATTTGTAATATATTATTATTTTACTTTATTTTAATTGTTTATTTAAAGTTTTGGAAGAAGGATAAGTGCAAAGTTTTAAAATCAATGAATTATTCATTATTTCAATATCAGTAAAAATAATTGTGATTATTTTTTACATAATCACCCTACTTTAAAGGTACTCTTGCACATTTGTAGCTGCTGGTACAGTACAAAGTTAGCAGTTAGCGCTGCTGTGAAGCGCCCCGCTGCAGCGCTGTGGCTGCATGGAGCACGCACGCATCCGTGCAACCCGTCAGGCAACGGCGACGTGAATAGAGGACCAAAATATATTGTGACTGTTGCTCTAATAATCTCAGAGATTTGGGTATATGAGTAGGGATGGGCACATATTTAGTGAGGCTCGATCACATTTTCATATAGTCGGGCCAGGCCTCGCCGCCTTAACTGTCACCCGCTCTCACTTGAAAGTTTTTTTTCCCCCTCGGAGTGAGTGGCGTACTATCCAATGCACTGTACTAAAACAAGTCAAATATGAATAAATGAAGCAGTAAAAAATACTCAAACAATATAATATTTCAGTGTTTAATAAAATAAAACAAGAAGTCATCCCGCAAATTAATTAACAAAATCTGCTATAATTACCCCGTCGCATATAGGCCTAAATAAATTAAAATACAGTGTTGGCTACTAAATCATTTTCAAACACTATTGCGGAACAGGGAGCGCAAGCAATGCGCTCACATCACACTTGTCCCATGCGTGCTCCATTCACGTAAACACTCCCTGTCCATGCTTTTTTTATTTATTTTTTTATTTTATTTTTTTTGTCCCACCTCCCCGACACGTCTCTCTTGGCAAGACAACACGCGATGATCGGCTGGGGTCTTGTCGCGTTCAGACTTGTAGTGTGACTACACGCCCCATCCACGACACGGAGCGAATTTGTCGGGTAATGTGACAGCGCAACTGTCGTGTAAGACAAAAAATCACGTAGTCTGACATCGGCATAACACTGAGCCAACTGTGACCATAGATGAGCACTAGAAAATGAATGGAAGGACATTTTAGGAGTGGTTTGTAATGCCTTCATAATGGTTGATAAAATTAGCAAACCTGTCATAATATCCAGAAGCTTCATGTGATTTGCAGCTGATCCTTCTCCATTTCACTTTCTAAGCTCTGCATAAATTGTATCTGAGGAGAGCCTTGTGTTCAGTCTATTTTTAGAAATTAGATGAGAGTAGAAGGAACCACAACCGTATTTGTAGACTTGGTGTTTACTTACCTTTGACACGACGCAAGGAGGTAGGACTCAGACGCAGAGTGACAGTTGGCCAACAAGGCTGCAGTTTTAATTGCTCGAAACTCAAAACACCTCTCAAAGAGGGAAAAAAGGCTGAACAAAAAGAGCTCCAAACTGGAGATACAAAAAGGGCACTCAAAAACAGGGACAACTAAAGGCGCTCCACAAGGGAGGAAAACAAGGGGCAAACAAAGGGCGCAAGACAAGGCAAGGCAAGGCAGGACATCAAACAAGGACTGTGGATCAAGGACTGTGAGGACGCTTCCATGCACTGAGATGAGACACTTCGGCACTGAGAGGAGAATTCAGGTGGCTTTTATGTCCGGGTTGATTGGGAACAGGTGGTAGTGATCATGGGCGTGGACCGGTAATCAGTGAGGCTGCAGGAAGGGCAAGTGACCTGGGGTGAGATGAGAGTTAGTACTTTCAAAATAAACCGGGAACCTGACTGTGAAAATAAAAGCATGACCCGCCACTCTGGTGGCGGCGTGACAACCTTGATGATTCAATTCCTTCTGTTCTCTTCTTTAAAAGTTTCTGTTGAAAACAAAGGTAGCTGACAATCATTTAGGATCCTGAAATGCAAATCCATAATCATTTGCTGTCTTGTACATTGTCTACAAAGATTAATTTTAATTATTGTCCTTATTACAAGCTAATGAACCATTCAAAATATTTTAAATAAAAAAATGTGGATGTTGTTACGACTGGCTTTAATGACAATTTTTTCCCCACATCTTGAAACTGCAGGTGTTAATATCTGACATTCTTTCGTTCATATGTATTTTTTTAGATGGAATTAGTTCATGTTTTTGGGTGCGGAAGTGGTGGTTTGTTATTATTTTAAATGTGTTGGTCAGGGGGGATGAATAATTAACTCGACATTTCTGTTTTTCGGGCAATAAAGGAATTGATCAATGCAATATTTAAACGTGATATAGTTCTACTTAGGTGTGTTGAATTTAGGGGTGTGCTCAAAAAATCGATACGGCAATATATCGTTGCGGGCCTCATTACAATACACGTATCGATATGCAAGCGTCAGAATCGATATTACTCGTTAACTTTAAATAGGCAGTTAACAAAGCGTTGCTTGCACAAGGGTGTACAGCCTCTTTGAAGTTGCGCAGGAGACGTGGGAACAGAGGAGACACAGCTGCCTTTGCAGCTTGCGTTGTACAGTGGAACCTCTACTTACGAACGTCTCTTCATACGAAATTTTCAAGTTACGAAACTCCTCAACGGGAAAATATTGCCTCTTGTTACGAAAGAAATTTCTAGATACGAAAGGTAAAAATACATTACCGAACGCAACATACTTTCGGCTATGGCTATTTCCTACCATAGGTACCTATGAGCGTAAATACTAGATCGGTGTTTGTGCATCGTTCTGGCATCCCATTGGCTAAGAGGGAACTATACCATAGGTATCTATGAGCGTATACTAGATCGGTGTTTGTGCATGTTTCTGGCATCCCATTGGCTAAGAGGAGCTTTTACCATAGGTATAAGCGTATACTAGATCGGTGTCTATACAGCGTCCTCATCATTCATCCCGCGGCCCATGAGGTGTTCCGATAGTTTTTCGTAAATGTATGAACTAACGGCCAACGAATTTGTGCAAACATTCAAACAATAGGTGATTGATGAAGGCACAGTAAGTTTTTAATTGCAACGAGACGGGCCTTTTTTTTTAAAAAGATGCCTCGCCATACCGGAAGTTTCCATGAAGTTTCAGAATTTGTTTAAAAGAATCGCCCAGAAAAGTGTTCACCAGTCGGGCGTTTGCTCACTAAGATGATGTTTGCATTGGACATCAACGAAGGATTGTTTTAAAAAAAATAAAAATAAAATAAAATTAAATAAAAATAAAAATAAAAAATAAATAAATAAATAACATCCATGGATCAGTTCTTTACAAAACACCAGGCAAAAAAAAAAAAAAAAAACACTTCTGAGGGAGGAGAACATGAACCAGAGGGCAAAAAAAACGATGAGGACAGCAGTTAAAAAGGTAAATGACCATCATTTTTATTCTTTACTCTATTCTTTGTTATTTACATTATGCACAACTCTCATTTATTGTGCAATAATCTAATTGTAACATGTATTTGTTACATGTTTTGATGCATTTTTATGCTTTATAAAACATTTATGTCTGAAATTTGGGAGGCTTGGAACGGATTAGGGCATTTACATGGAAAATGCGTCTCTACTTACAAATTTTTCTACTTAAGAACTTTCTTCCAAAACCAATTAATTTCGTAAGTAGAGGTACCACTGTACCTAAAAAATAAAAAACAGCAGCGCCTTTGAAGTTAATTGCCTTCAATTAATGGAAAAATAGCTCACCAGTGATTGGACACTGTGTCTTGCTAAGAAAATGAAAGTAGAGGAAGAATATCAACATTTATTTACTGATAAACTTAACATGGCACGTGTCTTAATGTACCAATTTTAATATATTTTGTTTAAAAAGGAAATAGAATTTCTTACATGAAAAAAATGCCGTTCTTATTTCCCCAAATATTTCAAATATGCACATTTTAGAGCTGGAATCTTAATACTTGCTTATATCGACGACTCATGCCTATTAATAAATTTTACCGGTGTGTCTGTGAAAACTGCTCCTTGCTCTGCAGTGCGTACACATTTAGACCAGGCATGCCGCTTGGTGTTAAACCAGAAGAGCTACTAACAAAAACATTTTTTTCATCCAGCATAATAAAAATATCTTTTAGGTATATATATGACTGTTATTATAAAATGCAAGTAAATTAATGTAAAATATTGGCATACGTATCGCCTTGAAGATCATGTATTGGGATACATATGGGATACGTATCGTATCATGAGGTTGGCGGAAATACCCAGCCCGAGTTGAAATGCTGTGCTTTTTAATTGTATTATTTTGCTTAAATGGCTTATGACTAGGAATGGGTGAGTACCGATACCAGGTATCGGTATCTGGCCGATACCAGCCTTTTTTCAAGTACTGGAGTACTGGTGACTCAGAAGAGTATAAGCGACCGATGGAAGAGGGGGAAGACGTTAAGTGAGTCCTACTTGCCTGTAACTGGCGCTAGCTTTGCAACAGTTTTTCACCAAAACTTCACCGGTTTGGAAATACCTCAAAATTGTGAATCTTGAACTAAAGGAGCATTTGTGTGTTTTATTTTGAGCATTAAGACTATTGAAGAGTGCCGGTTTCCGGGGGGGGTTCTCGCGGGGGGCCGGGTTCGCGGGGGGGGTGGCGGCCGTCGGGGGGGGGGGGGGGGGGGGGCGGCTTGTTTGGGGGGGGGTGGAGGTATGGGTGGGTGGGGGGTTGGGTGCTGGGGGTCGGGGTGTGTTCGGGGGTTTGGGGGTCGGGGGTGGTGGGGCCTGGGTCGTGGTGGATGGCGGGTTTGGGTGGGGTGTGGGGGGGTCGTGGGGGGATGGGGGCTGGGGACCGGTGGGGCGCTGTGGGGGCCCGCTGGGCCTCGTTCTGCGGCCTTGGGCTCGGGGGTGTGGGCCGGGGCTGGGGCGGGGGTGTTCCGGGTGTCTGGGTCGGCTCGCCGACCGGTGTCCGCTCGGGTGGCTTGGGGGTGGCCTTGGTGCTGCCGCGGCCTGGGGATTCCGGGGGGGGGGGGGGGGTGCTCGCTTTGCTGGACCGCGGTTGACGGCTTCTTTCTTTGGTGGTGGTCCTTATGCATGCCAGATCCGTCGCACCAGCATCTACTGAAACTCAACAGAAGTACCCTCTCCCTCCCACAGCCCCTTGAATCAGTTGGTGCTGGTGTCTGTGGTTCTCACTTTGCTTTATCTATCCTTCCCTCCTTCCTCTCTTTAGTTTTTCCTCTGGTCACTTGAGATCTTAATTTATTAGAAGTATGAGGTTTCTGGGGTTGGCATAAGACTCTGGTTTTGTAACCACGCAGGAGGGGTCTTGTTGTTGCTGGACTTCACTTTGATGGATTGGATGTACTGGCTTCTATGGATCTCACTCTGCCTTATCGATCCTTCCCTCCTTCCTCTCTTTAGTTTTTCCTCTGGTCTCTTGAGATCTCGCTAAATTTGCTGGAATTTAGAGGCTTCCGGGGTTGGCGTAAGACTTTGATTTTGTAATCATGGGGAAGGCAGGAAGTGTTTGGTCGGTGCTGGATTTCACTTTGATTTACCTTTCTTTTCTCTTTATTTCTTTTTTTTTCTGACCTTTTCTCTGGTCTCCTGACCATTTAAACCTCACGACTCTGGCAAGATTCTGAAGTACCTGGTTAAGGCGAAGGGTAATGGGATATTTATAAGGTTTTAGGTGAATGAATGAGTATAAATTTATACGTATTTGCACGCACGCACGCGCACGCACGCAAACGCACGCAAACGCACACACGCAAACGCACGCACAAAAAAAAAAAAAAAAAAAGACTATTGAAGAGTGACTGTGCTGTTTTGTTTTGTTTTGTCAAAATTAAAGGAAATATATTTGTTTAAAAATATCTTTTAGTGATTTTTTTTTTTTATTTGTCAAAATGTACTACTGGTATCGGCAGTTGGTATCGGTATCGGTGAGTACTGAGGGTCTGAGTATTGGTATCGGTCTGAAAAAAAAGTGGTATCGAACATCTCTACTTATGACAAAACAAAATGTTTATATTTATGCTTGTTGATACCTTTTCCAAAATTCCCCATCTTAACCCACATGGAAATATGTCCTGTAACGTTTATACCCCATAGCAACTCCTCAAGCAATTAAAAAGTAAATATGTCACCTTTTAAATATGACCAGGTCTGAATCGATGGGAAGACATTGAGAAGCTGAATTTCTTTCCTAAACTGGAGGAAGTGCGATTACAAGGCATCCCGTTACTGCAGACATACACCAATGAGGAGAGGCGCAGCCTGGTGATAGCGCAGTGAGTCGCTTTAAAAACAAAATTGCTTGGGACACTTGATCCCCATCTGTCATTAGCGCATTTTTACATCATGTTACAAATATCTGTCTGATTGCTCCATCGTGATTGTGTCTTCAGGCTTCCCTCTATATCACTGCTGAATGGAAGCGTTGTGACTGAAAGTGAGAGAGAAGATGCCGAGAGGTTCTTCATCCGTTACTACTTGCACTGTCCTGAGGAGGAGCTACCTCACAGGTGTGTGTACTTCCTTGCGGACTGTTTGATTCTGCATAAAACACAAACATGTAACCATAGCTTAAGTGTACTGTATCTTCATAACTCACCTAAACTAACTGGGCGGTGATGGTGATGATGATGGCAGTTGGTTAGGGCATCCTTGACTTTACTACACTAGTGCAGTGGTACAGTATAGTCATCTTTACAGTAATGTTCGTATGAACACTACTGCCATGAATATGAAACAATCACATGAAAATATGTAACAAAAGTGAACAATTCCTTCATCACAGAAAGTAGTGCATACTAGTTTTAATTTTTTTATTTTATTTTTTTTATTTTTTATTTTTTGCAGATACCATTGTCTTGTGAACAAGTATGGGAAGTTGGAACCGCTGGCTGAGATCGATCTCCGACCACGCTGCCACGCTCAAGTTGAGGTTCACTGTGAAGAAAAAGTGGAACAGGTTTGTCACTTGAACCAAAACAAGAGGTGCTCGTTTGAAAACAACAAGTTTAAAAAGTCTCAGATTTGTTTGCATTATTGTTGATTTAATTTACAACTGTAATGAATGCTTAAAAGACTGCAAGTCAGTGTTTATTAAGTTAACAACTCTAACTGAACTACAGCACCAGATAAGCTTTCATATAAATTCATTGGCTTGCAATTACATGGTGACCAGTTCAGGGTCTACCCTGTCACTTGCCCAAAGGCAGTTGAGATCGACTCCAGCATGTTCCCGACCCTAGTGTGGATTAGCACCTCAAAGAATGAATAGGCATGAGACGAGACACAAATCCCACAAGAGACAAGATGTGAGATTGAGTCCACAAGAACGGAGACATTTTTGCAAATTTTGTATTGTAAAAAAAAAAAAAAAAATGCCTGTTAAACATGTTTTCCTTTTATTGAGCAGACTGCGACAAAATGTATGATCTAGCTCTAAAGTGCAAATGTAAACAAACAGGAGAGTCAGTTTTGTTACAGGCTCATTTTTTCTGCCAAACTGTTTTCATGCTCTTTTCCTCTTACTGAATAGTTTTAGGGCTGCAGCTATCAAATATTTTGATATGCGGATATTCTACTGAAAATTTTATTGCATATTCAGGTATTCGGATAATACGACTGTGTATTAGGGCCACATAAATATATGTATGTATGTGTGTGTGGGGTGTGTGTGTGTGTGGGGGTGTGTGTGTGTGTGTGTATGTGTATATATATATATATATATATATATATATATATATATATATAAAAAATTTTGAGGGGGGGGTCAATATTCTGACAAAAAACTCGCAATTTGCGAAAAATTCGTAAATTTGCAAGTTTATAAAGTAGCGAATTTGCGACTTAATAAAGTGGCAAATTTGCGACTTTATCAAGGGGCAAATTTGTGAGAAAAACACCTACGAGAAATACACATAGCATACTACTCGGATGTTTGTGCCAATACTTTTCGGTTGGGTTTTCAAATAAGGAGATAGTAATCACTAGGGATGTAACGATAAGCGCAATATCGTGATATTAAAACTGCCACAACATTGTCGTCATGTTCACGATATTTAAATTTGTTAAAAATGTCAAAACAGGTTGATTTCCATTTGTGCAGTTCTAGCACACTCTCTCTCTGGCTATTTTTTTTTAGTGCAATTTAAATTTCCATTAGGGATGTTTTGGCCCTTCTATGTTTAAAATCTGCACTAATTGTCAGATGGAGAACATAATATGCCTGTGAAGCATGTCAATATATGGAGGAACTCAGTGTGTGTATTAGCAACATACCATAATAATAATAACATAATAAAATAGGGGTGTGAATTGCCTAGTACCTGACGATTCGATTCGTATCACGATTCACAGGTCACGATTCGATTCGATACCGATTAATCCCGATACGAATTTATAAGTCGATTGTTGCGATTTTTTTTCATTCAAATTTAGAAAATACTAATCAGTAAGCTTGTAGAATGTAAGATTTATATGAAAATGTATTATTTATTTATCTGAAATTTCAGTCTTATAGAGGTTGTAATCTGTTTCATGTTTGAACAGCATTAAAATAAAATATTAAGGCTTAATGTTCCGTTCATATAACATTCTTCCATGCTCAAGGTGTGAATCCTAACCCGAAGTCAGACGTTTTGTTGAATATTTTTCCATTAAAAATGGAAGTTTAAAAATCGATTCACACACACACACACACAAAAAAAAAAAGGCAATGATGATAAGACGTTGAATCGGTAAGACTACCGAATGAACAATTCTGAGCTCTTAATAAAAAAAATAAAATAAAATAAAATAAAATAAAAAATCGATTTTTTTTTTATTGAATCGATTCGAGAATCGCGCGATGTAGTATCGCGATATATCGCCGAATCGATTTTTTTTAACACCCCTATAATAAAACACAATAATAATAATAATAATAATAATAATAATAATAATAATATTATTATTATATTATTATTATTAACATTGATATGTACAAAAGCACAATAGTGTGCTTTTTTTTAAAAAACAATATTGTGACCTTTTTTTTAAAAAAAAATATTGCCAACCTCCCCAGTCCCCACAATATCATAATTATCAGATCGTGAGCTTCATATCGTGATATCGTATCGTGACATTTGAATATTGTTACATACAGTAATCACTTTAGCAGACATTAACCATATCATGTTAAACATTCTCTCTTTGAAGCGTTGTGTACGGCCACTCTAGCGAAGGTCCACATCCTGGGGACCTGTTCTAAAAATAGCTCACCAGTGATGGGACACTGACTTACTCAGAATTTAAAGAAGTAAAATATCAACTTTTTTTTTTAAACTTCTGATACACATTTCTTAATTTACCAAATATTCTATATTTTGATTAAAAGTGTAATAGATTGTGTTGAATGAAAGAATGAGCTGTTTAGATTTGCTCAAATATTACACAAAAAAAAATGCCAAATAGAAGCATGAATAAAGAATTTTATGGGGTACTCACTATTGAAAATGGGACGGGGGTAAAAATCCACGATGGAGTGAATCCGCAATAAGTGAACCACGGGCGAGGGACCACTTTTTTTTAATCTCCCTGCTCTACATAAAAGCCAGACATCCAATTCAATGCCTAAATGCATGAACGATGTGCATTTTTCCAGCTAAACATCCGTTTAGACCAGACGGTGGCCGAGCTGAAGAAGCAGCTGACGTCAGTGGTGCAGCTGTCCACCAACAGCATGAGGCTGTATTATATCGACAAGAACACCGCTTTTGGCCCAGACGAACTCAAGTACAACACGCGAGCTCTTCACTCCTACAATATCCAAGATGGTGATCAGATACTTGTTGTGCCCAAGACCAAGTGAATCGCCTGCTGACCATTTTCTTTACTATATGATTAGTTGGATTAATTGCGGACTTTTTAGCTGACATTGAAGATGAGTTTCATCTCTCAACAGTGGAACACAAGTAGGCTGCTGGGACGCCACACTGGATAGGATTATTTCTTTATTTACTGTATTAAGCTTTAGTTTATGGCATCCACGAGGTGCAGGGAATGGAGGACAGCTAGAGAGAGGAAACTTGCAGGCAGCTCAAAGCTTCCAATGGGATGGCACTGCTGCACCTATCTCTGCATGAATGCACCACAGCTGCATCGGCGAGTACACAAAAACACTTGGCCACCTGTGCCACAAGGTACACTGAAACATTGAGAGGTAGCGCTGTTGAGTGGAACCAATGATGTTGCATCATCTACATCGAGAAAGTGTTGAGAACAGCATCATTTCCCAGTTGCGACAAGTTAGGATATACAGTGGAAGGCCGTTTTGTTTGTTTGTTTGTTTGTTTGTTTGTTTGTTTGTGACGAATCCATTCTAGAAAGTCTGACAAACCGAATCGCACAAAATCCAAAGCAATATTTCCCATAGGAAATAATGTAAATCTGATAAATCTGTTTCAGACACCAACAACATATATTGTATAGAATATAACTATAGCTTTACATCAATAAACAATATGAAATTATATAAATGACTGATGAAGTGGATCACATTTTATTTTTCAGGAAAGAATGGTTCGGTGAGTGTGCATCGGAAATTGGTGGGGTTCCGTACATACTTCAGTACAAGTTTAAGAACCACTGATCTAGAATCGAGCACCACAAAAGCTAACCTTCACCTGTAAAAGTGCCCCTCCTTTTCTTGCAAAAACATAAATAATGTCCGTTTAACATGATCATACGCAGAGCAGACTGGGAGTGTTAGATTGCCTTGACGTATTAATAAAAGTTTGCATTGTGGAATACATTTTGCCATCTGATCTCTCTGTACTTAACTTGAGAAAGGCTTTGTATGAATGTGTATCAATTCCAGGAAATAAATGGCAAATGTACGAAAAATAATCATACAAAAACTAGGGCGTACAAGGTTCCACTATATTCTATAGACTCATCATATTTTGTTGGAATTGTCCACAATTTTTGATAAGCTAGAAACCATCATCACATCATCTTATTCTGTGAAAAAGAAATCAATATGCACATTTAAAAAAAAAAAAAAAAAAAAAAAGTTATAGCATTTAGCAACTTGACACCAAATGTGTCCACTAAAGACTACTTATCTTTTACATTATTCCTGTAAGTTGTGTACACTTTTGATTCACTGTCGATTGGTTGATGGAAGTAAACAGCAATGTGCAAGGGTGTTTACAAAGAATAATGATGAGAAAACTTGGCGAGCCCCTTCTGTATAATATCACAAGGCTGATGTCATTGAAGCAAAGTGTGACCTCACTGATTTCTATCAGCTTTTTGTAAAACACAAGCTTTGTCATGGCGCAACCATTCTTTTGTTGTATGCTGCTCCCTACAGGCTTTGCCACAACTATGAGATGTTCAGGCACTTGGTGACAGCTAAACTGTTGTTTATTGGACCTTCCAATCCAATGAAAGCATTTGCATTTTAAATCTCATTTTACCTACATGTAGCCTTGAGGGACACACAACCCCTATTTGCGTTCCTTTTTTTTTTTTTTTTTTTTTTTTTTTTTTGATGAGTAGCACCAACTAAGTACTTTTTTTCTCTTTTTTTTTCTCAGAATCATGAATTTAAAATGAATCAACACCAAAACTAATGGAACAGTGAGACCAGTTCCTTCATTGCTTAGTTGTTTGTTTAGGGTTTTTTGTTGTTTTTTGTGTCACTGCCAATTACATAGAATACATTTTCGTTTTGATAACTTGGCACAAACAAAATGAACTTTAATGTGCAGATTTTCCTCATAGTGCTCATACTGATATGAGGAAACAGCTTGGCATTGTTGGCTATTGCCTTTATGCCATCTAACATGTTCCTAATCCGTAGCTTTACAACGTAAAGGACAAACAATATAAGTTAGCTAATGATAAAAGTGAAACACTTAAATAAGGTTGGTTCTCTTTATCCTCCATTTTGCTGTGGTCCATTTGGGGGGGTTCCTGTACCTCACTCTTTCAACTGTTTTCTTTTTAATTTCATATCAACTGTGATGTTTGAAAAGGTTTTTTTTTTGTTTTTTTGTCAAAGTAATCTGTTTTCAAATGGAGGGCATCATTAAGGTCATCAAAAGAAGGCCATACGCAAATCTACTGAAGTTAAGCAACAATTTTTTCCCACCACTGAGAGTTATGTTTTTGTATTTTAAATAAATGTATTCATCTTTTGTCCAAGCCATTCTTTTTTCTTTTCAAAAGGCAGGTATAGATAAAGGAATCAGCTTTACTGTTTCAGTACTTAAGAATGGAAGTGTAAATCACCTATTATTCTTGTGCAAGTCACTCCAGTTCATCTTTAACTACACTTAGTGTAACATCCACCTGCTTGTTTTTCCTCAAAGATGTCTTTTTGTGTAATAGTATTTGGTTTTCTATTTATTTGACCAACCTCACTATCCTTTTCTTACTTCCATTCCTGATTGTGTGCAATGTAATGGAATAGATGCTGCATTCAAATCCCAAATCAATCTCTTATTGTTGAGTTGCATTTATTTGGGCTTTTGTTTTATTGTTCCGCATGTGTGACAACACTTTGCTTCAGCTTGTTTTTGTTACTGTTTTATATGCCACAGTATCCAGTGATACTTTCTTTATAACTTAATTAAACAGTATTTCTACTTAATAGTACCACTGTTGTACTTGAATATCAGGAAATGTAATTAATAAAGCTAAGGTATGAAGGTCGAGTACTTGCTAAGAGCAGGTTTGATTTTAATTTTAATGAGTGAGACGTCCGGTTGGATGTCTTTTACATCAGGCATGTTTATTAGTTGTAAGGGAAGTTTTAGTGCTGTTTCTGCTGAATAAACTTGACTAAATGTTTTGCATTAAGCATTGATGAACTATTACATAATACTTATTGCTTTTTGATGTTTTGGATTTTCTTATTTGTTTATTTATTTGTAATGTTCTTTGTTTGTCTCTCTCCTGTAACCACACACAGGGTCAACCCTGCAATGCTTGAATGAAAATGTATCATTAAAGAGTCACGTCCATGTAAATGTAGGTTGAAGTTATTTAACATTTAATAGCTTTGGCTTCCTCAAAATGTACTGTCAAATGAATGTGCTCATAATGCAGTGGACTAAGATTGGATGTCTTGCAAGCCACAATAGAGTACATTTAGAAAAACTATCGAGACTATTTCAAGCCTTGTTAACATTTCACCGCTTGACTGGGAATGTGCTCCATTTCTCTAATTCAGTTTTGTTAAGATAAAAAGACCATTCGAGATATCTGTAACTACATTCTTCCTATCCACTAACAACAGTTTTAATAGTTGAAAAAATGTTAAGTTTTGATTGTTTTATTAATTGTGATTTCAATCTTAATGAAAATAATTGTGATTATTTTTCCCATAATCGTCCAGCCCTACCACAAATAAGACTTCACAAGAGCAAATAAATGAGATGGGCAAACTGTTGGTAAAAAGATATTGTGTTCACGTAGTCCCACTATTGCTGTCGCTGTCGAATATTCTTAGAATCAGTTAATCTACCATTATTCAATTGATTAATCGACTAATATGATTCATTTAAATTTTGCTTTAAAGTGTATTACAAAAGCATTACTGTTTATTAACCAGTGATTGGTGGTTATTTAGTACTTCGTAGATGTCAGAAGGTCTCTGTTGGAGTTAATACAACTTCATGCAAACCTCTCAGAATTGGCAGGGGTACTTTAAAAAATGTATTCCGATGTAAATAGTGTAACCTGTAAAAAATAAAATAAAATGTATTTGATAATGTCATCAAAGTATCATAATATTAATGCAATGTAACTTTACTTTTAGTAACTGGATTACTCCAATATCAAATGTGCTGGGGGGGAGACCAAAAAATATTATATACAGTACATTTATAGATATTTGTCTGCTCTTTTCTTTCTCATGAACGCTAATATGAATAGTTTTGAAATGCGGGAGGAAGCCAAAGGCTCCAAAATTAAAATCAAAACAACTGTGCCACAGACGAGCTAACTACTTGTTCACCATGCTGCAGATACGCCTTGCAAAAGTATTCACCCTGTTGAGTTTGTCAGCATTTTAGCATGGTACGACTACAAACATAAAAATATTTCATTGAAATTTTATGTGAAAGGTAGACACAAAGTAGTACACTATCAGGGATGTAATGATAAGCACAATATTGTGATAACATGATATTAAAACTGCCACAATATCGTCATGTTCACAATATTTAAAAGGACCACATCTGTTAAAAAAGTCAGGTTGATTTCCATTGGTGCAGTTCTAGCACACTCTAGTGGCTACTTTATTAGTGCAATTTAATTTTCATTAGGGATGTTTTGGCCTTCTATGTTTAAAATGTATGCTAATTGTCAGATGAAGGGGAACCTAATTTGCTTGTGAAGCGATCAATGTGTGCTTGCCTTAGCAAATAAGTGCCTCAATATTGTTATTAGAGATTGTAGGTGTTTTATATGCATTGCTGTTATGTACAAAAGCACAATCGTGTGGGGTTTTTTTTTTAGTATGAGTTTTTTTTTTTTTTTTTTTTTTTTTTTTTTTTTTTTTTTTTACAATATTGATCTTTTTTAAATATCGCCAACTCCCCACCACAATATAGTGATAATTATCGTATTGTCACCTTCATATCGTGATATCGTATCGTGATGTTTGGATATCATTAACATCCCTAACTATCATGAAGTGAAACAAAGTGGCTATCAAAAACAACCCTGCTCATCATTCTCAACACACCATCCCCACTGTCAAACATGGTGGTGGGAGCATCATGCTCTGGGGGTGCTTCTCTTCTGCAGGGACAGGGAAGATGGAAACAACGTCCTCCATCTAAACCTGGCTGAGCTGGAGCTGTTTTGCAAGGATGATGGGCAAAAATTTCAGTCCCTAGAAGTGCAAAACTAATAGAGACATACCCCAAAAGACTTGAAGCTGTAATTGCTGCAAAAGGGGGTTCGACAAATTATTAATTCAGGGGGGATGAATACTTTTGTACGCCCTACTTTTTAATTTTTTAGTTGTAAAACAAGTTTGAAATATTGTTTCACTTTGAGTGTTTAACTTTCACATAAATTTTCAATGAAATGTTTTGTGGTTGTACCGTCCCAAAATGTTGACAAAACTCAAGGGGGATGAATACTTTTGCAAGGAGCTTCAGTCCCAAGTCTGTTTCAGTAGTATTGCTCACATGAATTTGGTGTAATCAAACAAGTGTTGCTGGATTGCTACAAGTAACTTACAGTAGCTTACAAATAAAAGTTGAATTGTTTATCCCTTCTCTCATTTTCATCTTTTGAGTGTCCAACCAAAAGAGTGGAACGGGCTCCCCGACCACATGAAAAATAACACCAATTTTAATAGCTTTTCACGCGCAGTCAAAGGCTGGCTCCTTGAATTTCAGTCCTGTCCACATTTTTAGTACCTGGGTACACGTCCATCAGACGATACCCTAGTGCAGGGGTGGCAAACTGCGGTCCTCGAGGGCCGGTGTCCTGCAGGTTTTGTAGATTTCCCTACTCGAAGTGCAGCTGATTCCAATTAACAGGCTCGTTATCAGGTTTCTGCAGAGCTTGCTGATGAGCTGATCATGAATCAGCTGTGTTGAAGAAGGGAAATATCCAAAATCAGCAGGACTGCGGCCCTCGAGGACCGGATCTCGCCACCCCTGCCCTAGTGGGTACCGTCTGATGCACACAGCCACAAGTATAACTGTTGTTGCTTCAATAGCGAACATATTATGACTACCACCTCTACGATTTATGTATTTTGTGCTTGTTATAGATTTGTAAATTGATGTTGTGTATAATTCTGCCTCTTTTTTTTTTAATAGGATATGTAATTTAATAATGCTGTACTGCGTATCTGATACTTCATATGTTAGTTGAATGTAATTTTGGTGCTTCGTATGTTGTTTGTATGTAGTTTTTAACTGTTATGCAATTTTATTTTATGAGGACTACAGATGGAAATTAGCATTTTGCTAAATCTGGTGCAGCCATCTTTTTAATGTTACTGCACACTGTCCTTTTAATAAACCAACTCAACTCAACTCATGAAAGAAAATGAATTAACTGTTCAAATGCTTAGTGTATGTTGCAAATTAAAGTTTTAGGCCTTAAAAGTAGTCCTTGCAACATACCCATTTATAGACCTAAGTTCTACTCGATCACAATTACTGTATGTCATTGCATTGGTAGCAGACGCACTGTCCAATCAACAGTGTCTAAAACTGAAAATGCTTTAGTTGTTACTTTAGAATGTCACTGAATATTCCAAGGTGTTATACAGTTCTTGTAGTAATTTGGACATGCAATGTCACAGCACGTAAGCACATCATACTTTATAGCTTTGATTGTCATTCCCCTGTTTCTCTGTGGTGAGGGGAGTTCACTGTTGTCATTATTACGCTGCCTAAATGTGATTTGTATGTTATTCTTTTGGATTTCATCAGTTGTCTTAATTCTTAATGTGACATCATTGCAATGCAGCTTAGGAGTCACTTAAGAATAATAGTATATTCTGTGATTTTCAAAATGAATTCTCGGATCTTTTATTTGTTATCACAAGTTAACCAACCAAGGAATACGTTACAAAGGACAATCTAACTATTAACATGTTAGAAGGAGACCGTTCAGCTCTTGTCAAAGACTTTTGCTAATATTAAAGAACGTGCCCATATCTGGGATTGGTCATCAGCTTTTTCATGTAAACAAAAATATTAGTAAAGTGACAAAACTGTTCTGAAAATCTTCATTAAACAGAGTTGCAAAAGTCAGTTCCCTTACAAGCACACATCTTCATATGGTGAACAGATCTTACGCCTCTGGATCTGGAGGATGTGGAAGATTTGTACCTGCTGGCTGTGCTGGTGGTTATGCTGATGCTGCTGGGGATTGGAACCCACTGGCTGTTTCGTACGCTGCGCAAAATGTCTGATCGCCAGAAGAATGCAGAGGAAATGGCTGAGGCCACCCTGAGAGCCATCACTGGCGTGCAAGCCGGCCGAACTAAGGCCTGTGATGACACTTCTCTGGTGAAAAACGACCTTGCAGCACTCAACCTTGCCATGAACGGAATGAGGAGAGACATGGCCACAAGGTTGCTGGAACTGGAGAAAAAAGTCGCGATGAACCGAAATCGTGATGAAGACGGATCTGACTGAAGGAGGTGTCGGACAAATGGTTTTCACTATGCCCAGTTATCTAAAGCTGCTGGACTGTGATAATCCACATTGGTATTAATCAACAAGTGATCAACAAACTACTGGAACGAATCTTCTGTCATGATCTATATGCGATCAAATCACTGGTGAAGAGGATCTGATTGACTTTCAATAATCCATTTGCCTGAATCAAAAGTCTCCGAATGTAATCAACTGGATAACTAGCTTCATGGAATTGATGAACTGAGTGAACTTTCAATAATCCATTTGCCTGAATCAAATGTCTCCGAATGTAATCAACTGGATATCTAACTTCATGGACTTGATGAACTGAGTGAAATTTTATCATCTCTGTTGATCTTTATTATTACTGCTTGATTTTATGCGTCCTAGTTTAGTATGGGGGCGGGAATATATAAGCTTTATGCTTCTTCCTGCCAGCCCTTTTTCTTTTCGGTTATTATATGTCAAAATTGTATGATGAAATGTTTGATTGTCAACAATGCTGTCCGAAAGGAAAAAAGAACAAATAAACAAACAAACAAACAGTTGTGCCTATGACAGAATTTTTTTTTTTAATCATAAAATGACTAATCTGACAAATTATTTGACCACAATTTGCTGTTTATACTCTCTTGAATCTTTTTTTGTCCTGTTTTGTTGCCACCTGATTTTGTTATTATGAGTATACAGGACATATGTACTAGGGATGCAACAATAACAGCAATATCGTGATATCGCGATTTTAAAACAGCCCCAATATATATCGTCGTCATCATGTCATGATATTAAAAGGAGCACATCTTCAGATTGATTTCCATTTGTGCAGTTCTAGCACCCTCTGGTGGCTAGTTTTTTTAGTGCAGTTTAATTTTCACATAGCATGTTTTGGGCCTTCTATGTTTCAAATCCATGCTAATGGTCAGATGAATAATAACTAATATGAGTCAATATGTGGAGGAACTCAATGTGTGCTAGCATTAGCATGTAAGTGCCTCAATATTAATGTTATTAGACGTTGTAGGTTGTTTCTATGCATTGCTGAAATGTACAAAAGTACAATATTGTATAATTTTTTTTAGTATGAGCTTTTTTTTTTTTTTTTTTTTTTTTACAATATTGTCACCTTTTTTAATATCGCCAACCTCCCCACAATATTGTGATAATTATCGTATTGTGACCTTCATATCGTGATAATATCGTATAGTGATGTTTGGATATCGTTACATCCCTAATATGTACAGTATAAATATGTGGTAACTCTGAATCTTTATGGTCTCTGGTCACATATGAAGGCTATTTAAAAAAAAAAATGCAACAGCATACTGAATGTTGAAGTAGCTGTTCTTTCAGAATTTTATTTTCATTTGAAATACTTGTTCGGGATTTATTCAGTACAGCTTCCTTGTGGAAAACTGTAAAATAAATATAAATAAATACAATGAAAATGTGAGCCTAAATATTTTTGTAGCCTTAAAATTATGAGATTGCAGACAAAACAAAACAAAAAAGTTTAATACTAAATTTTGCAAGTGTCCCATTTATCACTGTCTTGTTAATTCGGAATAATTGTTTTGCTACAATTCATCTGTGAACCGTTTAAATTCCAAAGATATCACTCTTCGTTTATTTAATGTCACTTGTAATGATCTTAGCTGGAGATGACGTCAGGTATTCGAAGAGAATACACATCTACCATGAGCAGATGTTTAATTTCAATCATCTTCTTTCCTCGACACCCTGAATGCAGCATTTTTTTTTCCTAGTGAAAGAAATCTGTGATGTTTACGTTCATCGCCTTGACGACGGAGTGGAAGGCGGTCCGACGCGGTGGCTGGTGACGTTCTTTGAGACATGTTAACCAATCAAAATAGCGTTAGGCTATCGGAGTGACGTCACAGTTAAAGAGAACCGACCGTTACTTGGTTGCTGAAACTCTTGCTGCATCGAAGAAACGACTGGATTCCAGCATAGGCTTGATTAAACGCCCAGGACTGCGGTCTTCCGTCAAACACCAGCGTCCACTGCAACTTATGTAACGGGGAAGAAAGCAGCACAAAACCAGCTAGCAAGCTACTTTTGGGAGGCGTTTTGCTACCTCGCATCCCCCGCTGCTGGGTGAGTAAATTCGGTTACCATCACACCGATACATGCAAGCTTCCAAACCCACTCGTCAAAACTATGGAAACGTTTTGAGTGGTTAATGAATTCCTACCCTGACATTCATCACGTAGCTCGTTTGCATGAAATACAGTTGATGAAAAGTTCATCGGAACAATTTTTGACTGTCCGACACCACTTTGCTTTTGTTTGCTTAGATTTTTTTTTTTACGGTTACAAATGTTGTACAAATGTGTGTGTGCGTGTGTGGGGGTGGGGGTGTGAGGGGGTGTGTGTGTGTGTGTGTGTGGATGTGTGTGTGTGTGTGTGTGTGTGTTTTTGTACCAATAAAGTTGAAGTAGCTAAAAGTGCTGTTTACTTACGTGTTAGTTTGAAAGATGATGCTGAGTAATTGTATCATTTATAACAGGATGTGGCTTACTTAAGTTAAAGCTATAGCTACTATGATGCAGTAGCTTTATTTTCCGCGTTATTAATAGATACTAATTGTGTTGAATGAGTTTCTAAACCGTGATCCATCGCTGTGGGTCCCGATACGTACTCGAGCCACCATCCCCGCCCCCCATTCTGATATTAGCCGGGCCAGGCTGGTTCTTCTGAGCACGTTCGAGAAAATGTGTTCTTCCTCATAGTGCGGATTTATTCAAAAAATATGGCCAGAATGGACGTCACATCAGTACTGTAATCTGAACGAGTGGCATCATCATACTGTAGGTTGTGCGCTTAGTGGAGGTGGTGGTGTCCCATCTTATTCCTGTGTGTCATGTAACATAACACCTCTCCCAGCGCCTGTCCACCACGTCGCTACCGTCCTTTTCCACACACGTCATTTCTTCTTTCGGGTAGGAAAATACTCGGATTTCAGTCAAAACACTATTGTTTATATTTTCTCTCTTCCATATATTCTTGCACAATCTAACATCCAATGCAAGATCTGTATATTATGTATCTATGTAATAATCATTATACTTGCAGTTTGTAGTGGTGGTCAGCACTTGTGGTTGGCACGTCTGCTTCAGAGTTCCGGTTCATGGTTCAAATCTTGGCTCAGCCTCAGGCCTTCCAATGTTGACTTTCTCCCGTGTTTGTATTAGTATTTTCATTACAAAAACATGCATGGTAGATTCATTCAATGCTTCTCAAATAGTGGGGCGCTCCCCCCCCCCCAAAGGGGGGCGCGAGCACCCCCCCACCCCAGGGGGCGCGAGGCTCCATCAAGGGGGGCGTGTTTGACCTCGGGGACCATTTTTTTTTATTTTTTTTTTATTTTTTATTTTTCTGTCCTATAATAAAGTGCAATTGCACCTCCACTACATTATGGGGCAGTGGCGCTCTCATTATTGGCAGAGTGTGTGCAGGGACCATTCGCTCGGTGGTGTAGGGGTTTTGTTTGCGCTGAGCATGCGCGCTTTGCACACAGCAAAAAAAAAAAAATCAGCACAAATTATTTTATTTATTTTTGGTTTACAGGCTAAAGGTTTTTTTTTGTTTTTTTTTTGTTTTTAATATTGTGTTCATGAGTTAATGTTGGTGATCAGTTTGAATGCATTATTATTTATTGATTTTATGTAATTTATTTTTCCGTATCATATGGTTTGTCATGGTCAGTCAAAAAATGTTTATAGTTTAATTAAGGATTTAATTTTATTTTTTAATTTCAGATGCACTTTAAATCTTTTCAGTTACAGTTAAAAAAGCTATTCTTTGTAAGTTGGTTAATATTTCTTTCTTTTTTATTCTCTGATACATTAATAAGGATACAGTGTTATGCAGAGGTGTGCTTATAACAATTTTATAGACAAATGATACTATTTATAGTCGCACGGGGGGGCGAGATGTTTTCTTCTTACTGGGGGGGCGGCATGACAGAAAATAATTGAGAACCACTGGATTAGTTGAAGACGCTAAATTGTGTAGGCCTAGGGCTGGGCAATAAATCGAATTAATTTGATACATTGTTATTTTAAAAAATCGAATCGTTGAAAATTTGCTAAATCGTGAAATCAAGTTTTGTCTTCTGGATTATTAAAGGCTGTGTTTCTTATGCTCTGTTACATCCAAATGTTTTATGTGTTGTAATTTTGCACAAGTGGCAGAATGCTGGATGGGTTGTTTACAAGACAATAGCTACCAACTACTTAATTGTGGCATTCAAGCACAAACTATGAATGTTAAGTTTATGTTAAACTGATTTAGAATCGGTATACGTTACTGGTGTCTGAACATTTTGCACAGGAATTATTTTTGAATAAATGAAACCTTTAAATAAACGTTTGTTGGATTTATTAGATTAAAATAGATTAAAATTGTAATCATCCTGGATGGCTGCAAAAATCGAGATTTTATTTTTGGGCCATATCGTCCAGCCCTATGTAGGCCTATATGTTTAGATGTTCTAGTAGGCTTGCCCTGACTTTTTTGGAGTCACATTATATCTTACAGCACAAGCGCAGCATCAGAAGGATCTCATTGTTCAAAGGTATCAGTAACTGGACGTCCCTCCAAAACTGAAGAAAAGAAGGGAAGAAAACTGGTCAGGAATACTGCCAAGAGGCTCATTACCCAAAGAACACCACATCTACAATGAAACATGGTGGCAGGCTGCAGCATCATTCTTTGGTGCTGTTTTTCTTCAGCTGGAATTGTCAAGGTGGAGGGAATTATGAACACTTCCTAATACCAGTCAGTGTTAGCTTAAAACATTCAGTTGATTCGGGTTTCTGCTGGAAAGCAAACAGGTGTCAGGACTAGTGCAACATCTGAACTTTATTTGTGCATAAATAGAGACACATTTAAATGGTGGCAGGTGTGCGGCGGTGATTCCTATTTAAACATGAGGTTGAATGTGATTGGTTAATTCTGAACATAGCTACATCCCCAAGCAAGCCACTTGAGAGAGAGAGAGAGAGAGAGAGAGAGAGAGAGAGAGAGAGAGAGAGAGAGAGAGAGAGAGAGAGAGAGAGAGAGAGAGAGAGAAAGAGAGATATGAGTGATATGAGTGAATTCAGTGAAGTCATGGTAGATACATTCGTTCACTTAACATTATTTCCGATACTAGCAACACTTGTTTTAAATTAGAATGACTTGGAAGTCAACCAGCGTCACAGAACAGATTGTGCTTTGTGCTTTGTGCAGATTGTGTACTTTGGAGCGTCCACTGTTCTGTCTGTGTTATCACATTTTACTTAGCGGTGTGAAGTCTGAGTCCAGTGCAAATACTGTAGCTATGCTATTTGCAGTACCATGACAATTATTTACTGGCACAAACCAGGGATGACTTGGCACATAAGATAAGCTTTCTTATTGAATTGTATCTTCTGTGAAAAAACTGCCGGCTTTAGCAGAGTGGGCAACTTGGTTTGTTTGCCCAGCTCAACTTTTTCAAGTCGTAATGCTGGTTCTTTAAAAGCAAATTGGAATGCCTCTTGAGTGTTAAGTGACCCGCGGAGGTCATAGGTGTCTGCTATATTTACCAGCTCTGTAACTTGATCTGTGGCATTCTGGATGGCTGTGCTCATACTATCCTCTCACACTCTGGGGCCTCAGCCTCCTGAGCAGCAGACGTGTAGTATCTGTCCATTGGTCGGACCGCTCAGAACAACAAAGGGTGAGGTCCAAATAAGCAACTTAATTAACTACTCTCTCATTTCAAAGTTATTGTTTTAGGTGCCCATTTTGCTCAGCTGCTGGCTACATATTCCGAACAGAAGTGCAGTAATGATAGATGATGAGGGATTATCTTCGAAAGTTGCCTCGTTTTTCTAGCCTGACAACAGACAACAAACTAGAGGGTAGCTCATGCCCTGAATTGTGAAAGTAAATGATTTGTTAGTTCTGGTAGCGGAATGAGCGCCTTGAAATAATGTTTAGCAATACAATGAAGCTTTCCCAGATACAGTCAACCAATCAGTTATCTGTACCCGAGCTCTATAATTGCACTTTTTCATGATTTGTTGATTCAAGCTTGGCGTAAGTAAATTGTCCGTCATCAAGTGTAAATAGACATTCATCGGTTAATGGGAGGTAATGTGAGATTATTGTGAGAGACACGAAGATAAATACATTGGGTTTCTACAGTCTTCTAAATGATGGTTTCTCAAATTCAGGGCCAGGAGCCAAAATGATGAGTCAATTTTGATTGGGTTGTCGATTGTTAAGATATATTATTCACCACCAAGGTAGCACACAATTGCTTGGGTTTTTGATACATTTAGGCTATAATAAATGTTCCTCCACGTTCTGTATCATTTGTTTATCTATGACTTCCTTCGAGTGCCACATACAGAAAAATTGAAGGATGCAAGGGACACAATTATTAAACACACTAAACCAGTATGTCAAGAAATTATGTATTATAGTTGTTTTAGTGATTTTGTTGTTGCTGATGTTATTTTTAACACCTGTGAAAAGTGATAAGGTTTGGGATTTTTCATGATTTTGGGGTGGTCCACACCCCTGTAATCCCACCACAATAGATCCGCCCCTTCCCTGAGTAGAACCAAAGGAAGAGTAATTGGCAGTAAGATGACCATTTTCAAAGCAGTGTTCACTTGAGTGTATTAGTTACCAGTAATCATTAATGTGATATGTTCACAATTCCTTGACACAAACAGCAGAAAGTGGATGAAATCTTTTTTTTTTTTTTTTTTTTGCTTCTGAAACTACAATATCTTAAATCATGAGGCATTATAAAGAGAAATATTATTACAATTTTTAGTTATTAATAGTTTCTTTGCACATCTAGCTCTGATGCTAGCTCTTACACTAGCTCTAAAAAGCTCTGTAAGTCTAATTTATTTTGTAGTTGTTAGGTGTCAACATCAGCATTCATTAGGATTGTCAAAATATATTTTTTAAATATGTTGAGGGCCTCTAAAAAGTGAAGAGTGGGCCACAACTGTTTGTTATGACAGTATGTGCTGAATGTTCAGGTTTTTCTCACTGAAGGGAAATAATCCCCTGTCTAAAATGTGTTGCTTCCTTGTTGTGGTTCAACATCCAATGAATGTGTCCTTATGTTTCCTCAGGTGGGATCAGTGTCACAAAGCCTGTGAGTGTGTGGACACTGTGGGTCAGTAAAACCAGGGCAAGTGGCCCAGGATCCTTCGCAGTCTATGGGAACTGCTACGGCAGGTAACTGCGTCACACACATGATTTGAAACATCAACACATGCTGTCGGAGGTCACTCGGATAAGATGTATGGATACATGTTCTAGTAATGTACTGTCTCTCATGCAATATGTTTTTATGCACTAAAGAAAATCAAACTACTTCATTGACACTATGAGGATGCATTTAATGTTACCACACAGACTATTTGATTGGAAACCAAAATCCTCTGGCGCTTATACACTTCCACTTATTGCCACTTTCCAGACAAGGAAATGTGACACCAACATAAAGAAGTCAGATTTATATACTGTATGTGGATGGAAGGAAAAAATGTATAGTGCCTGTTAAATGTTTAAATATGACATGAATCCATGACTTCACTATGATGGCTAAAATAATCGCATGTAATCGCAAAAGCATTTTCCAATTAATTTTTTTAATTGAAATATACAAAAAAACAAAAAAACAAAAACAAGGATATAACACAGGTAAACATCTACAACAGTGCTTCTCATCACCCTAATTTAAGTTGCACTTAAAAGAGAAAATGTGTCTATTTAACCAAACTTTATTTAGTCATGTAAACCCATAAACCTGTCATAATTTATAATTCACTCTCATTATATCAGTCTTTATTTGTGATTAGTGTCCAAATATTGCGGCAAGAATCAGTAGCCCGTAGTCTACTAAGCTGCTCTTTGATTAATCTATAAAATACAAAAATAAATACATTAATAATTGTGTAAAATACAATCAATATGTTTATGCTTATATAAGTGTCTATCTTACACTTGCTAACGTACGTAAAACTGTAGAACTTATGTTTGAAATGCTTTGGCTGTATAATTGTTCTTTCTTGCAAGAATTTGAAGAAATCTTTATGCCTATCTCCTACCTATTATCTGAGTAATTTTAACTAATACAACTTTAATACGCAGTGGTCACATCATCAATCGCATGTCGGCTTTTCTGTGTGTTGTTGTTTTTTCTACGTTTGTATCGTGTTTATGTTTTTTCTATGTTTGTATCGCAGCAATATGTTTTATTTCTTACCCCGGGTTTTCACCGGATGCGGTTGCGGTGCGGTTGCGGTGCGGTGCGTCTTGACTGCGTGCTCCGGACGGGTCAATTTTTTTGTCAATCCACACCGGCTCCGCACAGCTGCGGTCCGGCAGCTCCGTCGCCGCCCACTTCCCAACGTGTCTCGCGGACCGCGCGCGCGCGATCATGTGGCATTTCACAACGACAAACATACAGAAAGTCTGTGCTCATTGCTCAACAGAGAAGCAGAAAGAGAGGTGGACTTCTTTTGATTTAACCTTTTCTTCTTCTTCTGCTATGAGATTCCATGCAGCATACTTTTTTTGGTTGTCCTTATAAAAAGGATGTGCCGTGTCATATATTATTTTGTGGTTTTCCACCTCCAATATAAACCTCTCCTCGTCCATGTTCGCTGGTGTCTAAACCGTGAATGAGCACATGGCCCACATCACGTTTTGCTGAAAAGCTTGCGAAATAGGAGCTGGTGAGTGTTTTATTCTGAAAGGTAACCGGAAATTTATTTTGAAACTGCGTCGGTCTTCCTGTCCCGCTCGATGTGTTTTGTGCTAGCTTGCCATTTGCCGGAGGCCTACCGCTGCGGCGTCCGGCAAAAATAGAAAATAGGTCTATCCTTGCGGAAGGCTTGCGGCACGCCGCAGGCCTTCCGCAGTCGACACGCAACGCACCCGCAAGCGGTGTAAACTGCACCATTCGAATGAATGGAATCTAATTGCTTGCGTCGTGTTTGTATCGCAGCAATATGTTTTATTTCTTACCCCGGGTTTTCACCGGTTGCGGTGCGGTTGCGGTTGCGGTGCGGTGCGTCTTGACTGCGTGCTCCGGACGGGTCAATTTTTTTGTCAATCCACACCGGCTCCGCACAGCTGCGGTCCGGCAGCTCCGTCGCCGCCCACTTCCCAATGTGTCTCGCGGGACCGCGCGCGCGCGCGATCATGTGGCATTTCACAACGAGAGGTGGACTTCTTTTGATATAACCTTTTCTTCTTCTTCTGCTATGAGATTCCATGCAGCATCCTTTTTTTGGTTGTCCTTGTAAAGTATATTAATAACGAGAGTTGGGTCAGTGCGGGTCCACTCTTTATTTCTGTCTTCCCCGTCCGGCTGCCGCTCAGTACGGCAAGCGAGACGGGCACAACAAGCAATCGCGAACATCAAACTCACAATACATTACAGTCCTTATAAAAAGGATGTGCCGTGTCATATATATTTTGTGGTTTTCCACCTCCAATATAAACCTCTCCTCGTCCATGTTCGCAGGTGTCTAAACCGTGAATGAGCACATGGCCCGGCGACGCCCACGTCACGTTTTGCTGAAAAACTTGCGAAATAGGAGCTGGCGAGTGTTTTATTCTGAAAGGTAACCGGAATTTATTTTGAAACTGCCTCGGTCTTCCTGTCCCGCTCGATGTGTTTTGTGCTAGCTTGCCATTTGCCGGAGGCCTACCGCTGTGGCGTCCGGCAAAAATAGAAAATAGGTCTATCCTTGCGGAAGGCTTGCGGCACGCCGCAGGCCTTCCGCAGTCGACACGCAACGCACCCGCAAGCGGTGTAAACTGCACCATTCGAATGAATGGAATCTAATTGCTTGCGTCGCCGGACCGCACCGCAACCGCACCGCAACCGCACCGCAACCGCACCGCAACCGCAACCGGTGAAAACCCGGGGTTACTGTCTCTCTGACATTCAAATTTGTCACCCCGGGTTTTCACCGGATGCGGTTGCGGTGCGGTTGCGGTGCGTTCCGGCGACGCAAGCAATTAGATTCCATTCATTCGAATGGTGCAGTTTACACCGCTTGCGGGTGCGTTGCGTGTCGACTGCGTCTCACCCCGGGTTTACACAGGTTGCGGTTGCGGTGCGGTTGCGGTGCGGTTGCGGTGCGGTTGCGGTGCGGTCCGGCGACGCAAGCAATTAGATTCCATTCATTCGAATGGTGCAGTTTACACCGCTTGCAGGTGCGTTGCGTGTCGACTGCATCTCAGCTGCGGCGTGCCGCAGCCCTTCCGCAAGGATAGACCTATTTTCTATTTTTGCCGGACGCCGCAGCGGTAGGCCTCCGGCAAATGGCAAGGTAGCACAAAACACATCGAGCGGGATAGGAAGACCGACGCAGTTTAGAAATAAATTTCCGGTTACCTTTCAAAATAAAACACTCGCCAGCTCCTATTTCGCAAGCATGCTAGCAAAACGTGATGTGGGCGTAGACGGGCCTGGAGTTAACGTGCGAGGTGCTCATTCACGGTTTAGACACCAGCGAACATGGACGAGGAGAGGTTTATATTGGAGGTAGAAAGCCACAAAATAATAAAAGTCCACCTCTCTTTCTGCTTCTCTGTTGAGCACAGACTTTCTGTGTGTTTGTCATTGTTTTTAATGCCACATGATCGCGCGCGGTCACGCGAGACACGGCGGGAAGTGGTCGGCGACGGAGCTGCCGGACCGCAGCTGTGCGGAGCCGGTGTGGATTGGCCAAAAAATTGACGCGTCCGGAGCACGCAGTCAAGACGCACCGCACCACAGCCGCACCGCACACGTAACCGTTGTATACCCGGGGTCAGTGCCGCAGTTGTTGAGAGCCACGATTCACAAGTTAATGATCAATAGACTGACATTGATTAGCATTTTCATTCATTAGATGTTGTGCATTGACCTTTCATGGTTGAAATTCGGCATGTAGAGGGTGGCGACATGATGTGGAAGTTTCAGAGTACATTTCCAGGTGAAATGTGACTTGGGAAAACTGCATGCAGGTGTGTGTCTGCACATTTTTGTAAATAAGACCCCAAAGTAATTTTTTGAACTACTTAGCCATACCAGTTAGCAACCAGCTATCTTTCTTCCAAAAGAGGCTTGGGGGGAATCCAGGTCCAGGTACTCAGTTTGTACTGTAAATGTAAAAAGCTTTCATGGGGCTCTAACATTTATTTATTTATTTATTTATTTATTTATTTATTTATTTATTTATAGCTAAATAAATAAAACACCAACACTGATTGGCCCACTGACCTTCATCAGGGTGTTGGGTGTTTCTTATTGAACATCCACAGCTAAACTAGCTAAATGGTGCATCATTAGCAAATCACATTAGTGGATGTAGACATTGTTTGGACAAAAATCAGATTGCATCCAGTGCATGTAAACGTGGACTTCACATACTGTAGAAGATGTGTGAAAAACTGGAGAGAAACAACTGTCAGGCATCTGATTCATTTGCATGTCTTTGTGTACGACTAAAATACTAAATGGTTTTGTGCCACTCGCCATCAGATAAGCCTGTATTAGTTGACATAGAAAATAGAATAGAGCTGTAAAGATGACGTCCAGTCTTCGATGTATTGCATAAAATGGTGTCAAATTGACTACAAGATTAGCACAGTGAGCCAACCATGCTACAAGTCAGCTGCCAAAGCGACAACGCCAAATTGTGTAGGCCTATAGACCCTTTCATGGCCTACGTCACGGTGTTTACTGGAGGCAAAAACAACCGCTGGAGGCAACGGAAGTGCAGCTAGAAGTAAACAACGCTGGTTGTCTGTAGAAAATGTCGTCTTGTTGTGTTTTTGGTTGCCAGAAACTTTCAAAATTTGAAATTCTTTCGCATCCCATCCTCTGCCAGTCAAGTAATCTCAGACAGCTGTGGTTAAACGTGATTAGGCGAAAGGGCTGGACTGAGGCTATCATCAATCAACAATGCTCGTGTTTTTAGCGCACACTTCATATCAGGTAAGATTTAACTATCAGATTCAATCTGGACAATGATATGGGCTACAATTAGTTGTGATTGAAATTACTTAAATTTATCATTATTTGTGGGATTCTTTTTACATGCACGGACTTACAAAAAGTCCGTGTTTACACGCTACATGCGCGAATGCTAACCGCTAGCTAACCAAACGTTACCTGTATGTTTCAGTTTTGTCGAGGCGAAAGCCCCCATGATGGTTCCGACAACTTCTTGTAAAATTTTTGTAGGAGAGGTACATGCCTCGCATATCCTCGTCTTCTGCCCCTGTCGTTGACTTGGCAGCACTTGCGACGCACGACACAAAAGTCCTCGCTCAAGTTGTTATATTCTAAATTTTGAACATGTCCATTCAAAACGTAGTTGTAGACATTTAATGATTTATAGGCCTTCAGTTTATCTTTAGTATAAACGCTCAGTTTTTCTATAAGGTAGATTTAAATGTCCGGCCATTGCACGATGGGTAGTCCTGTTAAATCATCTATCCAGTGCGTAAGTGCGTAGGGGTCAGTAAATATCGTCCCATCAGTCAGAGTTAAGTTTTTAAACTAACATTCACGGTCGTGGGGAGTCAGTTTACTCACATATGAACTCAAATGGCCATTTTCCGCATCCTATCCGACATGAACTTTCTGTGAAAATATGCTGACCGGTGTTAGAACCACACGCCACCGAGGTGTTTTTGCCTCCAGCTAAGCCCCGCCCTTTAACTTGCGTCACATTGTTTACAAACTTTGAAGGGGTCTATAGTTGTGAATGTGAGTCTATGGGTGTTTGCCTGGCGTGGCGACCAGTACAGGGTGTCCATGACCACTCACCTGAACTCAGCTGGGGTACAGCTCAGCAACAATAAAGTTGTGGCTTGTAAAGATGCTGAGTGGCTCGTAACTCTGGGAAACTAGCTACTGATTTTCACTGTCCACTTTTCTTTTAGCAGAAAACATGGAACAAGCCAAACCATTTGTGTGCAGTCTAGGTTGCAACAGCTAGCAAAATGTCAATAATATGCCAATTGTTCAAAAAGTGAAAGTAAAAGGTAAAAATTGCACTGAACGGTAAATGACACAGTCTGTGTTTTCGTTGGCATGGAGACAAATCTTGGCATGCATGTTCTGATCCATGCAAAACACTAGTGACTGCACTGTGTCAAGTGCAGAGTGAAAAAGATCTTAAACAGTTTGCAGGTCAGGAATTGGCAGTGGGCGGGCCTGAATGCAGCCCAGGGGACGCCTATTGAGGGCCGTTGCTCTACATTATAGAATTCCAAATACTGGTGCTGATTTTAAATGGACACCCTAACCAATCACTTTATATGTGGAGTATGACATACTGGAACGTATGCCTGGTTGGTTATATACAAATAAGGAGAATAAAAGGCCATATTTTTGTATTTATTAAGTTTCTTAAAACATATGATACAGCTAATTCTTCTCTAACATAGAACACAAGCTTTATTCTTAGTCTTTTAGTTTTTTAAGCAACATTATGGCATTTTTAACTGTCAGGCAAGTATAAAAAATAAGTTAGCCTGCTATTAGCAAAACATACTACTGACAAGTGATTGGGGTGGAAGTGAGTCTCCAAGTGCCCATTTCCCAGATCTGTGATCTCCCTGTCCACCTTTACATCATCCTCCCGTAGAGGTCTGCCTGCAGTTTCTTACGAACTTTCTTTGCACGCTTCCAACTCCTGCATGGACTACAGTAAAATCTGTTTCTGCTTCCACCATGCCAAGGACTGTGCCTCTCTCATCTTAAAGGGTGTGAGAGAAGCCCCTTCAATTGGTGAGGAATTAAGTTGACTGTGTCCTAGAGGTAAGATCTTTAGCCCGAGCCCGAGCCCGAGCCCTAGCCGGCCCGAAATTCGGGTCGGGTCGGGCCTAAAATGTTAGTCATAACGTTCGGGTCGCTTATCCGCTGACTTTTTTTTTTTTTTTTTTAAATAAATATATGTTTCGAAAAATGAAAACTAAAACGATGCGTGGATACTAAACTAAGGAATACTTGTTGTAAATAAATAATTTGGATAAAACAGAAGGAGCACTGTAACTTGCATTATTCTATTTAAAGCCTAGTGGGCTGCAGTATTTCTCCGCGTAATTAAGTGAGTGCGCATTGTGGTGTCATTTAAAACTGTTATTCTATGAATCGCCACTAGGACGTGTTAGCGGTCTTTGGAATGAGTATCACCCCTTATTTACAGCAGTAGCCACACTTTACGACAGTGATATGCCTTGAGGGAGTTCTGCCGTTGTTGCCTCGCGTGCACAGAAGTTGCTCTTTCGCCCTGCAGTGAAGACTGAATCGTTTGACTTCACCCAGCCTTCGGCATGGCCGTCCTGGAGACAGCGTTTTTATGCCTGAGGGAGTTCTGCCGGGCGGCACGGTAGTCGAGTGGTTAGCACGTCCGCTTCCCAGTTCTGAGGTCTCCGGTTCGAGTCCAGGCTCGGACCTTCCTGGGTGGAGTTTGCATGTTCTCCCCGTGCCCGCGTGGGTCTTCTCCGGGTACTCCGGTCTCCTCCCACATTCCAAAGACATGCATGGCAGGTTAATTGGGCGCTCCGAATTGTCCCTAGGTGTGCGTGTGAGTGTGGATGTTTGTTCGTCTCTGTGTGCCCTGCGATTGGTTGGCAACCAGTCCAGGGTGTCCCCCGCCTACTGCCCAGAGCCAGCTGAGATAGGCGCCAGCAGCCCCCGCGACCCTTGTGAGGAATAAGCGGTCAAGAAAATGGATGGATGGATGGATGGATGGAGTTCTGCCGTTGTTGCCTCGTGTTTCTGTTAATAAAGCCCAGTTGTTGAACTTCCATGAATACGTGAATTCATAACACGCATCAAGATCTCTCTTACACTCTCTTTGTCTGGCCTCTTATTCTTTGTTCCAGCGTTATTTCGTTGTGCAAATGTATTTATCATGATCATAAAAATATACAGATTATTTTAACCTTAAAAAAATCTTGCGTTTTTTTTTCTGCCAAAAATACTATGGGATAAATTGAAATTTCGGGTTTGCTTCGGGCTCGGGCCTGCAAATCAAGTTAATTGGTCGGGCTCGGGCTGGGTTGGGCTTTAATGCCCGCGGGCCTGGGTCGGGTCGGGCTGGATTTTTTAGGTTACATCTTACCAGATGTTACTGTGTCCACACCCACAGCGGCACAAAATCAATGTTTTTAACTGTTTAACTTGTTTTAAATGCCAATTTGCTCATTTACGTGGCAGTGTCTACATTGTGTCAACCCTCTGACTGACATGGATGGATGGATGGCTGGCTGGCTGGCTGGCTGGCTGGCTGGCTGGCTGGATGGATGGATGGATGGATGGATGGATGGATGGATGATGGATGGATGGATGGATGGATGGATGGATGGATGGATGGATGGATGGATGGATGTCATACTTGTAATACAGTAGGATAATGTGTGTTTGGCGAAAGTGAATATTAGATCACAGGTTTGTCCATTTCCAAGCTCTTTGCATTGCCACTTAAGTTTGTATTCTGTTTGATTTACTTGAATTCATAAAAAGCACATCCTATGCTTGAGTAGTGCTAAAAACATACGCTGATTGTGTTGAAACCGTTGCAGGGAAGAGCTGGATCAGGTCCACCTGTGGCTATTGAGATCAAGTTGTCAAGTAGCAAAGCCAAGATTAATGTGAAGCCGTTTGCAGCTGATGACTGAAAGCAAGTAAAGAGAGGCGTCTGTGTGGCCTCAGCAATGTCCTATCTGCTCATATTTCAGAGTATATATAAACGTGTGTCAGAGTCGAATCCCAAACAGCTCAGACTGTCATCGCAATTCCGTGTTGTTGTTGTTTTTTTTTTTTTTAAATCACTATTATTATAGAATGTTGGCCAGTATCTGCATAACTACATTGGAAACGCCAAAGAACATGATGTGTTTTGTGATGTATGTTCTTATTTTTGTAATTTTAAAACAATTTCCATAATAAAAATATTTCAATGTTTTGAGTAACATGTTAACTTTTTTAATTGTAACAAAAGTAGCACAGTGTCTTAAAAAATCTATTTTAAAAATTCTTAAATTCAATAATTTGAATTTAAGGCTTTAGAATGTTTAAAATTATCTTAGTCTCATATTAGGTCTTAAATATTATTTAGAAATGTCTTAAAATTCTATTCACATTACAGTACAGTTTGTAGGAACTTTGCAAATGTAGTAATTAATGGTGTGCTTGTGAAGTGTGGACTCTGAGGCATTGTAGAATGCGTATATGTACAGTATGACACGTATATGTAGCGGCCTGAACACTTTATACAGCACATCTGCCCAGTGGGAATTTGCTAGAATGCCCACATTTACTCACTCCGGACCTGCTGTTAGGGAAAGCCAAAGAGAAGCATAAAAAGGCTATCCCGCAGAAAAGTCCCCTCCCAAGACTGGCGCTAACCATCTCAACTCTTAAGCTGTTAAGTTTGCGGTGGTGAAAATAATACTCCTCGTTTAGAGAGACTCAGTGAAACCTCATCTCATCTATTTCTTTGCCAAGGAATCAGCAGTCTTCTGCTCAAAACAACTTTCTTCAATGCTGTCAATCAGTTGACAACTTTCATACAATTAGTTTTTACTCACATTTTAAACTGCATTTCATTGTTGATTGTTATCCGAATATAGTAGAGATTAACAGCAACACAGAGAATAAAAATGAAGGAAAAATATAACGTATCAGGCAGCCTCACGGCCATAGCTTCAATAGTATCAGGGTTAATGTAAATTAAATTAGCAAGGTAATGTGCCCTGACACTGCTTTAAGCCCTTAATGCGTCAACATAAACACAGATACTGTAGGATGGTAGTTATGGAAACTACCAAGTAGCACAATGTCAGGGTGGGAATGAGAATTCCAACGTATCCAGAGTGTGTCTGTGTGTTGTCGTTTCCTTGACTACTTGTCCTGATGTCCGCACTCTCAGCAATCGGCCCACCTCACCCCCATTTTTGCTTGAACTTTTGCGGCGCTGATAAAAGTCAAGTTGAGCAGTTTTTATGTTATTCATGTATTGTTTTAACTGTCTTTGTTTTGATATGACTTTTACTTCATATGCAGCACTTTGTATGCAGCTTTTTAAAGTGACGTTGAGTTGAGTCCAAATGGCCCACATCTGTGCATTCTTACCATTCAAATGTGCATGTAGAGCTTCTGCAAGTCTTATTTCCATCGACATAGAAAAGGAGACAGAAAAGCATGTGGAAAATCCTCGGAGAAATCAATGTATTCAATTTAGGCGGGCTTCATGATGGTAGCGTAAAAGGGCAAGTAAGCAGCATATATATATATATATATATATATATATATATATATATATATATATATATATATATATATATATATATATATATATATATATATACTGTATATATATATATATATATATATATATATATATATACTGTATATGTATTTGTATATATGATCCAGACCAGTGCCGTCAGCTGCTGGGGTTTTTAATGAGTTTCTGGTCATTTAAAACTAAATGAAGTAAACAATTGTCTCTCCCATGGGCCATTTAGAATGGTCTTTCACGTTGAAGAGTGACCTTGCTGACGAAGAATACATCACAGCAAATAAACAAATTTGATTTCACAGATCGTTTTAAACCAGATGTGATCAGGCTGCCAGATTTCATCGGAGTCACCTACCAATGATGTCACCCTACAGGATTGGAACTTATCCGGTTGAAGTCAAAATATTGAAAGAAAATATTAAAGAGGTCATTTATCCTTCCATCCATTTTCTTGACCGCTTATTCCTCACAAGGTTCGTGGGGGGTGCTGGAGCCTATCTCAGATGGCTTTGGGCTGTAGGCAGGGTACACCTTGGACTGGTTGCCATCCAATCGCAGGGCACACAGAGACGAACAACCATCCACACTCACAAGCACACCTACAGGAAGAACATGCAAACTCCACCCAGGAAACCGGAGCCCGGACTCAAACCCGAGTCCTCGGAACTGGGAGGCGGACGTGCTAACCAGTCAACCAACATGCCGCCCTAAAGATATAATTTAAATAACAAACTGTATGGACTGGAATTGTAAAAACATAAATAAACCTAAGAATATAAAATCAGGATACTATAAGATTGAATAAATCATAAAATAGATTGAAGCTCTTTCGCGCTGACCGATGACGTCGAAATGCACAAATCAGATGTGTTCAATTTGGCTTAGTTTCTTTTTTAGCTGTTCACAAATCACAATACATCACAAAAACAGCCTTAATGATAATCGTAACACATTTGCAATCTAAACTGACAATATTTGTCAAATCTCAGTGAATTAATATGTGTATTTGTTATTTATTCAAACTATTGTTATTTATTCAATATGTCTTGCTTTTATATTCTTAGATGTATTTACGTTTTACAATTTCTGTCCATACATTTTGTCATTTAAATTACATCTAATATTTCCTTTCCAAATGTTTGACGTCAACCAGATAATTTCCAGCCAATCGTGTAGCGTGACGTCTTCGGTAGGCGACCCCGATACGATCTGGCAGCCCAATCACATCTGATACAGACACCGGCTGGTCAATGGCAGCCTATCCAGACCCACTTGCTGTCTTTCAAAAAAGTGTGTGTGGCTTGTCAGGCTAACATAAATGCGGACACATGTACCAGTACAGTATATGGCACGCATGCGCACACACAACTAAATACTAGTTATATTTACTACATAGTGTACAAATAGTTGGTAAAGTTCGTCAAATGTAAAGTCCTTATGCTGGTGATTGGTTGGAAAATGCATTATTTTGTCATTAAAAGCACATTTTCAGAGCTGTTGATGGTATCTTATAGAAAAAAAAGGACTGTTCATTTTTTTTTTTTTTTTTTTTTTTTTTTCTTTTTTTTTTTTTTTTGTTGAAGAGCTCAGAATTGTTCATTCGGTAGTCTTACCGATTCAACGTCTTGTCATCATTGCTCTTTTTTTTTTTTTTTTTTTTTTTTTTTTTTTTTTTGTGTGTGTATGTGTGCGTGCGTTTGCGTGCGTTTGCGTGCGTGCGTTTGCGTGCGTGCGTGCGTTTGCGTGTGTGCGTTTGCGCGCGTGCGTGTGCGTGCGTGCAAATACGTATAAATTTATACTCATTCATTCACCTAAAACCTTATAAATATCCCATTACCCTTCGCCTTAACCAGGTACTTCAGAATCTTGCCAGAGTCGTGAGATTTAAATGGTCAGGAGACCAGAGAAAAGGTCAGAAAAAAAAAAGAAATAAAGAGAAAAGAAAGGTAAATCAAAGTGACATCCAGCACCGACCAAACACTTCCTGCCTTCCCCATGATTACAAAATCAAAGTCTTACGCCAACCCCGGAAGCCTCTAAATTCCAGCAAATTTAGCGAGATCTCAAGAGCCCAGAGGAAAAACTAAAGAGAGGAAGGAGGGAAGGATCGATAAGGCAGAGTGAGATCAATAGAAGCCAGTACATCCAATCCATCAAAGTGAAGTCCAGCACCAACAAGACCCCTCCTGCGTGGTTACAAAACCGGAGTCTTATGCCAACCCCAGAAACCTCATACTTCTAATAAATTAAGATCTCAAGTGACCAGAGGAAAAACTAAAGAGAGGAAGGAGGGAAGGATAGATAAAGCAAAGTGAGAACCACAGACACCAGCACCAACTGATTCAAGGGGCTGTGGGAGGGAGAGGGTACTTCTGTTGAGTTTCAGTAGATGCTGGTGCGACGGATCTGGCATGCATAAGGACCACCACCAAAGAAAGAAGCCGTCAACCGCGGTCCAGCAAAGCGAGCACCCCCCCCCCCCCCCCCCCCCCCCCGGAATCCCCAGGCCACCCGAGCGGACACCGGTCGGCGAGCCGACCCAGACACCCGGAACACCCCCGCCCCAGCCCCGGCCCACACCCCCGAGCCCAAGGCCGCAGAACGAGGCCCAGCGGGCCCCCACAGCGCCCCACCGGTCCCCAGCCCCCATCCCCCCACGACCCCCCCGCACCCCACCCAAACCCGCCATCCACCACGACCCAGGCCCCACCACCCCCGACCCCCAAACCCCCGAACACACCCCGACCCCCAGCACCCAAATACCTCCACCCCCCCCCAAACAAGCCGCCCCCCCCCGACGGCCGCCACCCCCCCCCCGCGAACCCGGCCCCCCGCGAGAACCCCCCACCCCCCCCCCGGAAACCGGCACCAGGCAGCAGCGCAGAGAGGGAAGATGTGCCCACCCCACCTCCAGCCGCGCGAGATTTGCACAGCGGCGGGAGGGGGGAAGCAGAGGAGGAAGCACCAGGGGAGAAGGCGGAACACCAGAACACCGAGCCCGGTGGGGAGAGGCCCCGGTCGTCACGCCAGAGTATTAGTGACACCTAACCCTGTTACTGAGTCCGCCAGCTCGCCGACTGGCGAGCTCTACCCTTACACCGTGAATGTGGCCCCACCCAGTGTATATACAAGTGTGTGCGTGTGGTGCATTAAAATTGGGAGCAGGTGAGTCGGAGCAGAGGGAAAAAATTTCCCCTACTCCGACACACCCGTATCCCCCCCAAAAAAATGAATATGTATATGTGTGGTGCATTAAAAAAGGGAATGGAGGGACAAAGTGGTGGGGCAGGGATACAAATGGGGGGGACCACAGCGCTGCCAGGCACTGCAGTCCATCCCCTCTGATGGCTCCCCGCCCCAACTCACCCCTCCCCTTGGACGTGAGGTGCATTAAAATTGGAGGGGAGTTGAAGGGTGAAGACGGTGTTTCCACCCTTCCCCACCCCACCAAGAAATGTGTTGTGTGCCCTATGTGTATATTTACAAAGTGTATAGTGCAAGCTAGTGAAGTGAGTAAGAGGAGCGACCAGCGGGGCCTCACCCAACGAGGCGGGTGTAGGTGGCACGCCCGCCCCCCAGCACCCCCACCCCCTGCCGCCCCCCACCTCATCCACCCGGCACCACAATGGGCGGACAGCCAGCGCAGCAGGGCTACCGGACAGCCCACCGGCCACCGGAGCCCGCCCGGGGCGCCAGGAGTTATACCGGAGTGGGGCAGGCCCCAAACCCTCGCCCGGCCCCCGGAGCCCGACGCCCGGGCCGGGGAGGGAGCCCCAGGCCCAGGGAGAGGGAGGGGGAGGGGCCGCAGGGCAGACAGGGAAGGGGGGGGGGGGCGGGGGAAGCGGGGAGAAGACGACAAGAAGGCGAAAGGGCGCCTGCAGGGCAGGAGGCGGGGGGGGAGAGGACTGTTCAGATGTTTGAGGCATCTCAAACCCTATAAAGCCTGAATAATGAAATATATGAGAGAAAACACTGATTCTTTGAATAAATAGAGTATTTATTGGTCCTTTTGAACAAACAACTTTTTTTGGGGGGGGGGAAATCAACTTCTACATATGACTTCGGTCACAATGCTTTAAATTTGTACATTTATAACTGTCAAAAATATAATAACAAACAGACATATCAAACATATTAGTATTTCCAAAAAACAGAAAAAAACATTTCCCATTATTAATAAGTATAGGTGTCAAAATTCAATAAATAAAAAAGGCCTTTTTGAAATAAGTATCCTTTTGATAAATAACAATTATGTAATATGGACATTAAATTTTAAAATGAGGTGTTAGTATTATTATGAAAAGTGTTATGCTATTCTTTAATATGTAACAAATTTTTATTTTGATTAAATATTTCATAATGATTATTTTAACAACGTCATACTTCTTAAAAAATAATGACATTTAATTTATTGTTTTACAGTCAGTTTTTATTTCATAATGTCCTTTTCCACAATGGTCTTCTTTTACATAATGGAGTTTTACAGCCGAATGACTTGGCCTGTCAATCAAAGTCAGTGGGTGGGACCACCTGTGTGAGCCGAGATCGCCGTGACGCCTACCCCGTAGCCTGACGCAGAAGTTTAACAAAGCCTTTACGTTATGATCCGATTCTAAACGATTTGCTACTTCTTGGAGTACTTCTGAAAGTGACTTATCTTCCGTATCCATGCTGTAGCAAGCCTGTGACCGCCGCGGCTACTCATCAGGCGCTAAACTCTCCACCGTGAATCGATACTGCAAGTGCTGCTGCTCATGTCTGTATAAGGGACTCAGCCAATCACGTAACTGGCTCCGCCTCATGTCATTTGATTGACAGACCAAGTCATTAGGCTGTAAAACGCCATTATGTAAAAGAAGACCATTGTGGAAAAGGACATTATGAAATAAAAACGGACTTTGTAAAACAACGTTTTCTTATCTTATAAAACCTTGAAAATGAATTAAATGTCATTATTATTATTATTTTATTTTTTTATTATTTTTTAAAAAGTATGACGTTGTTAAAATAATCATTATGAAATATTTAACCAAAATAAAATATTTGTTACATATTAAAGAATAGCATAACACTTTTCATTATAATACTAGCACCTCATTTTAAAATTTAATGGCCATATTACATAATTGCCTGTTGTTTATCAAAAGAATAGTTATTTCAAAAAGGCCTTTTTATTTATTGAATTTTGACACTTTTGGGCTTCCATATAATACTGCCCTCTAATGGATTATCCGTGCAATTCATCTGTCAGATCATATACATCAGGGTTTTAATGGGGAAAAAATATACTCATGAAATAGAAGGCTCAAAATGTCTTGTATGTAATATATGTTTAGTTTATACGGGACTAAAGCAAAAATTATTAGCAAAAAAAAGTCACTAATGCTAAAAAAAAAAATATTTTCTCAAAAAGCATGTTTTCTGACATATTTGGTTCAAAATAGCCGATTTTGAATGAACCAACCCATTTGTACTGGTGATTACTAAAAAAAAAATAAAAATGATAATGTCGAAACAAACTTTTTATAGGATGAAAGAAGGGAGTCCAGTCTTTCATTTGATAGTTTCTGTGTTTATTGTTTGTTTTATTGTTTATTGTCATAAAACAAGTTAGTTTTTTTTTTTTGTTTAAAAAAAAAAAAGATGCTATTCAAAGAGTTAAGAAAATAAATACAAAACACGGATGCCAACGACACTGCAGAAAAGGTGGGGCCACACTAACATTCAACTTTGATGTGGAGTAGGGGGCCGCAAATTTCCTCCTGTGGACCACAAATGGCCCCAGGGCCGGCCGTTTGAGAGCCCTGGTCAAGAATAACACCATCACTTTTGTCTTCATTAACCAAAAGGCCTATATTGGGCTGAGATATTTGCCACTGCAGAATATTATTCAATTTTGTTGGCTTCAGAAATCTTGACAGAAAACTGGGTTGGGGCACAAATGCAATGCAAGGTTGTTTAATTGTTGCCAAGTTCTTCTTGTTATTAACCTGTCAAGCAGTACTCAACACAATGGCCAGTGCAGCCTGGCCTTTATGTGTGTTTTTTGGCCAGCAGTAAATGTTGGCATATCCCCAGAATGGCGCCTGCCTGCCTATTCCATTTCTGAATTATTGATAAACATTTGGTCCGAGAGAATGCCTAAGAAAGATGGGAGTGGAGAGAAAGCGTAAGAGACCTACGAGGAAGAGAAATTGCTCTGGGAAGAAATACTGTAGGTGTACTGAGAAAGTAGGCAAGCTGCCAAAACAACAAGAAAGGCTACTGCATGCAGGACTAAGACACACTTGGGTAGATATAGAAGAAATAGGAGCCTCACACTGAACTCAACACGGGGATCAGCATCACCAGACACTTTTATTTATTCAAATGCTCCTGCACATGGCGCTTACCCTGGATCAGAACAGCAACAGTAGTGGCCGGCTGGCCTCATCTCCAAAGAACTTTGGACTCTCCCATTGAAGCTGCGAGAGGATTTACCAATCCATAAGATTGGGAGTTGTCTGCATTGCAAGAGAATTTAGTGGGAGAATGAGAAGACCTTCTTATTTATTATGTTTATTATTGATTTCATTTCTGGAGCTGAAGATGATTTTATGAGCTCTTAACCATTCAAAAGGATTGTACCTAAATAGTTAAAAAGCATGTATAGCTACTGCTCCTCACTTGTATGTTAACAGACTTTCCCCAAGTTTTAAAATGTGGGCTCATTTATTGACTTGTTTGATGAGTCTGTACATACAGTGAAACCTCCAAAGTCACACACAGTTTGTTCTTTGATGCTGGGATATTTAATTTAATTTAATTTAATTTATATCTCAAATTGAACTGTGAAACCAAACAGACACTTTTATATATCACAAAATATTATTTTTCCGGCTCATAGTTGTTATCACTCGTTTCTCCTTTGCCATCAGAGGTACCCTTCTTTGGTGGAATTAAAAAAAAAAAAAAAGAGAGAGAGAGAGAGAGAGAGAGAGAGAGAGAGAGAGAGAGAGAGAGAGAAACTAAAAGACTACAGTAAAATACACAACAATCATGTTCACAGCGCTGAATATATGGTAATGTCAACAAGATGGAAAGTTTATCAAAAGTTGAATGTTACCATTGTCTAAATAAGTTTCTCAACCCTGGTCCTCGAGGCACACGATCCAACCTGTTTTCCATGTCTCCCTAGTCCAACGCAGCTGAGGATCGTCATCAGGCTTCTCCAGAGCTTGCTGATGATGAGCTGTCGTTGGAATCAGCTGTTGTTGGAATCAGCTGCGTTGGAATAGGGAGACAATCGAAAACAAGCTGGATCGTGTGCCCCGAGGACCATGGTTGAGAAACACTGATATTCTAAATTGTTTTTATTTTTAGCTTGCAAATAGAAAACTCCATAGTGCAATAAACTGCAATTTACATACAATTCCATTGGCAAAAATAATCATTTATCAGACAGAGCAATTTTGATCGTGACAAAGTTATCTCAATCGCCCATCTGTTCAAATACATGTGCTCAGGATGTACACATACCACTCGTGTGTTGTCCTCCCGTGACGACTAAGCCAATCAAATCGTCTCATACAGCAGTTTGTGCATTCAGTAATGAGGCAACCATAACGGTAAGAAGTTCAAGTAAATTCGGGGTTGAGAAATGGAATCAAAGTGGTTTAATTGTTAATATCAATTAATATGGTTCATTTTGGTAAATTTTGTTTAAGGAAGTCTTATTGAATCTTCATGTTGACGTTTTTGTTATGATCTACGAAGTACTTGGAACGGAGATATTTTGTACCTCGGCTTGAAGACATTTTTATGAACTGGACAATTAAGGTATTTAAAAAAAAACATTAAAAAAACAAAAAACATGTGGTCTAATAATATCTATCGAGTGTAAAAACAAGTCTCGTGAAATGTGACATTATTATTATTCATTCCAAATCAAGTCGACACGTCCATGGTGGTTTTAACGTTGTCTTTAGTTTCTTTGCGTCTGACGCACTCGTCTCCGCCCAACCTAAAAGTGTCTTCACACGTCATCACACGTGACCTCTTTACTCAAACTGCAGTAATTACAAATTACGTGTATTGCTGATCTTAATGACTACATCAGAGCGTATTTGTTTCAATTGCGAAAGTGTCTTCGGAGTGATTTAAAAGCGGAGGTCACACTTACACGGTGATTGCAATAAATTAAAATGGGGCTGTAGAAACTTGGCATGTGCAATTCAACACGAAAACAATCCCCAAAAACGCGAGAGAGCTCTGGTCTTATGTCGTCGCATAAAGACGCCAGGCTGTTCTGTGGAAGTCCGCGGGAGACTTAAATCAGTGGCACGTTTCAAAGTGACGGGAGAGGGGCGGGGGGCTTCACTATGTAGTGACATCAAGCTCCCTCACCCAACGTCCACATGTGCTGCTGGAATGGCACCGTTGAAATGAAATTTATTTGGACTGTTTAACAAATGACAACGATGTGTGTAAGTGTCCATATGGTCATTTACTAAAACGTTTTCATAAGTTCATAAAAAAAAAAGGTAGACTTTTTTTTGAGGGGGCTATTTCTTTTCTGTAGTGTTTCTATTTTAGAGGAGCTGATGAACTAACACTCCTTTTGTCTCTTTGCTGTAGTCGATGCAGTCTTCCGCAAGCCCTCTTTTCCTGTGGCTGAGAACCCAGCAGCACCAGCATCATGTCCCAAGTCTCCTCCACTGCCAAGCGCTACGCTGGCCCGTCCTACAGCAGCCACTACAACTCCTACAGCTCCCCCTTAACCCCGAGCCTTAGCTCCTACGGCGAGCGCAACAGGTTGTCCTCCTACAAGTCCTCTGCCTCGTCGACCTCTTCCTCAGGTTACACCTCTTCCAACTATCTGAGCAGCTCCACGGGCCGCGGCCGCAACTACAGCACCTCCCTGGACCCGGGCCGGGGCCGGGTCATCCCACGGACGGACATCCTTGGAAGTAGCAGCAACCGGCGCAGTGAAAGCCTCAGTAGAACCCCACCCAAGAACTATGCAGGTTCTGGACTTAGTGGGGGGTCTGCTTACACAACGTACAGCTCTTACTCTTCCCCCTCAGTGCAGTCCAGCTACCTCTCCTCCTCACCGGTGGCCTCCAGAATGTCGCTCAATCGACGGAAATCAGTATCCCAGAGTGACTTAGCCAAGGACTTGGCTGCTCTGGGCCTCAACGACACCACCTCCTCTTCTGCCTCCATACCGTCTTCCTCCTCCAGTGCCACGAGGAGCTATCGCACTCGGACCAATGAGGTGGCTAGCACCTATGGCACTAACTCCTCAGGCCTAACACGGAGCACTGCCACTCAGGAGGCCATCTCATGGAGCTCCACCAAGGAAGGATTCAGTAGCAGCAGCAGCAGATTACACAATTCTTCAGCGTGGGAGCCAAGCACGAGTGGAGTATGTACAGTAAGACTACCCTCTTTTTGCACACACTGAATTGAAACGTTAATACTGGTGTGTTCACATATAAGGCCTCAAAAACGTTGCAGCTGTGCGATGTATTGCATAGCAAACATTTGAAGGCAACTGCACATTCTCAACTTTTGCCAACTGAAGAATAGCAATCTAATCATAATGGAAACGATGGTGGGGAGGGGGAGAGACAGAGTATACAAAGTGTTTATTTTCAGAAAAATATGAGTAGAGGGGAACCTCCAACGGCAAAGGTCCGAAAGGGGAGTTCAATGTACAATTTCAGACAGAATATGTAAACAAAACATGCAGTTTAAATTCATTACATCATCATCACTTGTCATGAGGTGTCAGCATGCTGACCATCTAAAAGATTATAACTACACATGTGTAATAATTTGCAAAGCACCGGAATGCTTACTGCAACATAGCAAAGGATCTGACTACTCTATAAAAAGAGCAATATATTAAATTAATGAATAATTACAAACGCATTTTAATTTCAACAAGCAGATAGTACTACTCTATGATACACAGTACAATTTATCAGTTCCAGCAATACCTATAAGCACCACTTGGTGAGAGTATTGCACTGTGAACACTTCTGTTCTTCCTCACCAATACAGTAGATTCGTGTCTGTTGACAGTGTTGCAAAGGTAACTAGTTTTACTTTCGTTTTTGTTTTTATTTTCGTTTTTTTTCTGAATAAAACATTAATTTACTTATTTTCATTCATTCATTCATTCATTCATTCATATTTCATTTATTTCAGGCAACAACTTACTGTTGAACACAGGAGCAACAATTCATACTGTAGTTTCATAATATGAACAGAAAAAGATGAGTGAAAAAGAGGAAGAAATAATTATTTTGCCTGAAAGGGAGTGGGGAGAAGAAAATTTATTTAATCTCACCCCCATCTCTAATCTTTTAAACACAAATATACATACTTCCTGTTTTTTTTTTTTTTTGTTTTTTGTTTTTTACTTCCTGCAAGTTACAGTCTTGTTACCCTAACAATTTAAACAATTTTATCACAATATATAGCCATTATCATGGCATACCATTAACTGGACCTGGAGGCGGGGCTCGTTGGCAAGCGCCTGGTGGCCGGGCCTGAGCACATGGGGCCCGGCTGGGCACAGCCCGAAGCGGCAACGTGGGTCTCCCTTCCCACGGGCTCACCACCGGTGCGAGGGGCCAAAGGGGTCGGGTGCAGTGTAGGCTGGGTGGCAGCCAAGGGAGGAGACCTTGGCAGACCGACCCCCGGCTACAGAAGCTGGCTCTTGGGACATGGAATGTCACCTCTCTGGCAGGGAAGGAGCACGAGCTCATAGGTGTGCACAGGTAGACCCCTAGTGGTGCTGACACCCTTGCCCCTCTGCCTAAAGTGCCCTTTGGAAAGTTTTTTTTTTTTTTCTTCTTCTTCTTAATAAACACTTTACTGAGGACGGGTAAGTGTTGACACAATCTTAGAAAAGCTACATGATTAATCTATGTGCGTGTGTGTGGTTGGTGGGGTTACACCGTCCGAGCTCTCTCTCTCTCTCGCGCGCTCCCTTTGTCATGTGACCGCTAACCAACGTTGGTCGCAGTGGGACAGACACAAACACACACGCGCGCATCTCCTTCCCCTGCTCCTCCAACAGCCAGGTAAATTATTATGAATCCAGTGAAATTGTATTGGTTGTTTGCCCTCTATTCCTTACCTATAATCATTTTGTTGTGAAGTAGCATATGTCTCATACAGCACAAACAAATGAGCACAAATTAGCCTAATTAGCTAGTTTAAAACGCTATATGCTAATTCAATAATAGATAACGTGATAACCACCACATAGTCAGACTGACAGTGAAAGGAAGCTCTCTGTGATCCATGCATTGAAAAGCATTGGACTTTGGATCATTAACAATTAAAATACCCCAAATTTCTTCTGCTCGCGCCCTTGCAGGCACTCGCATATGTGACACTTCAGCATATCCACTCCAAAAACTCACTGCCCAACACTGGCTAGTAGTCACTAATCACATTCAAAAGCGGTCTAATACATCCTCGTGGTCAAAGCATTTGAATTGAGTTGCATTGTGGAAATATCAGAATTGCCCGGATGTTTGGAATTGTCACTTGCCTTTGAGAAATACCCTCTTGCCTTCTTGTAATGACAACTGTCAGTATTATTCATTCTCAGGCCCTTGGGCTGTTTGGTTATTAATTGGTCTATTTATTTACTATTATTCCATTTGCGCAAAAAGTGCCCTTTTTTCCCCCCAGAACACTTGCCCCCGAAAATGTCTGTGCACGCCACTGCCCGAGCTGGTGTGTGAGGCAGAGAAGTTCCCACTAGACATAGTCGGACTCTCCTCCACACACAGCTTGGGCTCTGGTACCAGTCCTCTTGAGAGGGGTTGGACTCTCTTCCACTCTGGAGTTGCCCACGGTCAGAGGTGCAGAGCAGGTGTGGGCATACTTGTTGCCCCCCGGCTCGGCACCTGTACGTTGGGGTTTACCCCGGTAGACGAGAGGGTAGCCTCCCTCCGCCTTCGGGTGGCGGGACGGGTCCTGACTGTTGTTTGTGCATATGCACCAAACAGCAGTTCAGAGTACCCACCCTTTTTGGAGTCCTTGGAGGGTGTGCTGGAGAGCGCTCCCCCTGGGGACTCCCTCGTCTTGCTGGGGGACTTCAACACTCACGTGGGCAATGACAGTGAGACCTGGAGGGGCGGGATGGGGAGGAACGGCCCCTCCGATCGGAACCCGAACGGTGTTCTGTTATTGGACTTCTGTGCTCGTCACAGACTGTCCATAACGAACACCATGTTCAAACATAAGGGTGTCCATATGTGCACTTGGCACCAGGATACCCTAGGCCGTAGTTCGATGATCGACTTTGTAGTTGTGTCATCGGATTTGCGGTCGCATGTTTTGGACACTCGGGTGAAGAGAGGGGCGGAGCTGTCAAAGGATCAGCACCTGGTGGTGTGTTGGCTCAGTTGGTGGGGGAAGATGCCGGTCCGACCTGGCAGACCCAAAAGTATTGTAAGAGTCTGCTGGGAACGTCTGGCGGAATCCACTGTCAAAAAAAGTTTCAACTCCCACCTCTGACAGAGCTTCTCCCTTGTCCCGGGGGAGGCGGGGGACATTGAGTCCGAATGGGCCATGTTCCGCGCCTCCATTAATGAGGCGGCCGATCGGAGCTGTGGCTGTAAAGTGGTCAGTACCTGTCACGGCGGCAATCCTCGAACCCGCTGGTGGACACCAGCGGTAAGGGATGCCGTCATGCTAAAGAAGGAGTCCTATCGGGCCTTTTTGGCCTGTGGGACTCCGGAGGCACCTGAGGAGTACCGGCTGGCCAAGCGGAACGCGGCTTCGGCGGTTGCTGAGACAAAAACTCGGACATGGGAGAAGTTCGGCGAGGCCATGGAAAACGACTTGGATGGCTTCGAGGAAATTCTAGTTCACCATAAAGAGGAAGAGGAAAGCAGTGCACCATTACCACTGTGTATAGTGGCGATGGGGTGCTGCTGACCTCGACTCGGGACGTCGTGAATCGGTGGGGGGAATACTTCGAAGACCTCCTCAATTCCACCGACACGTCTGGGGACTCTGAGGTGGGCTCTTCTATCTCTGGGGTCTGGGGTCGAAGTCACTGAGGTGGTTGGAAAGCTCCTCGGTGGCAGGGCCCCGGGGGTGGATGAGATCCGCCCCCGGAGTTCCTAAAGACTCTGGATGTTGTGGGGCTGTCATGGTTGACACGCCTCTACAACATCGCGTGGACATCGGGGACAATGCCTCTGGATTGGCAGACCGGGGTGGTAGTCCCCCTTTTTAAGAAGGGGGACCAGAGGGTGTGTATCAACTATAGAGGGATCACACTCCTCAGCCTCTCTGGTAAGGTCTATTCAGGGGTGCTGGAGAGGAGGGTCCGTCGGGAGGTCGAATCTCGGATTCAGGAGGAGCAGTGTGGTTTTCGTCCTGGCCGTGGAACAGTGGACCAGCTCTACACCCTCAGCAGGATTCTCGAGGGTGAGTGGGAGTTCGCTCAACCAGTCCATATGTGTTTTGTGGATTTGACGAAGGCGTTCGACCGTGTCCCGGGAGTTCTGTGGGGGGTACTTCGGGAGTATGGGGTACCGGGCCCCCTGATACGGGCTGTTCGGTCCCTGTACGACCGTTGCCAGAGTCTGGTCCGCATTGCCGGCAGTAAGTCGGATTCGTTTCCAGTGAGGGTTGGACTCCGCCAAGGTTGCCCTTTGTCACCGATTCTGTTCATAATTTTTATGAACAGAATTTCTAGGCACAGCCGAGGCATTGAGGGGTTCCGGTTTGGTGGCCTCAGCATTGCATCTCTTCTTTTTGCAGATGATGTGGTGCTGTTGGCTTCATCAAGCCGGGATCACCAACTCTCACTGGAGCGGTTCGCAGCCGAGTGCGAAGCGGTTGGGATGAAGATCAGCACCTCCAAATCCGAGACCATAGTCCTCAGTCGGAAAAGGGTGGAGTGGCCTCTCCGGGTCGGGGATGAGATCCTGCCCCAAGTGGAGGAGTTCAAGTATCTTGGGGTCTTGTTCACGAGTGAGGGCAGGATGGAGCGGGAGGTCGACAGGCGGATCGGTGCAGGGTCTGCAGTGATGCAGACTCTGTATCGGTCCGTCGTGGTGAAGAAAGAACTGAGCCAAAAGGCAAAGCTCTCGATCTACGTTCCATCCCTCACCTATGGTCACGAGCTTTGGGTCGTGACCGAAAGAACAAGATCCCGGACACAAGCGGCCGAAATGAGTTTCCTCCGCAGGGTGTCCGGTACGGCTGGGTATTGTCGCCAACCTCACGATACGATATGTATCACGGTGCAGGGATCACTATACGATACATATCGCGATACATATGTATCCCAATACTTTATCTTCAAGGCAATACGTATCCCGATATTTCACATTCATTTACTTACATTTTATAATAACACTCATGTATACCTAAAGGATATGTTTATTATGCTGGATGACAAAAACGTTTTTGTTTGTAGCTCTTCTGGTTTACCACCAAGCGGCATGCCTGGTCTAAATGTGTACGCACTGCAGAGCAAGGAGCAGTTTTCACAGACACACCGGGAAAATTTATTAATAGGCATGAGCCGATATGAGTAAAAATATCAAAGTATTAAAATTACAGGTCTAAAATGTGCTTATTTGAAATATTTGGGAAATAAAAACAGCATTTTTTTCATGTAACACATTCTATTTCGTTTTTTAAACAAAATCTAGGAAAACTGGTATATTAAGACACATGCCACGTTAAGTTTATCAGTAAATAAATGTTGATATTATTCCTCTGCATTAATTTTTCTTAGCAAGACACAGTGTCCAATCACTGGTGAGCTATTTTTGCATTAATTGAAGGCAATTAACTTCAAAGACGGCTGGTTTTTGTTTTTTTTAGGTACAATGCAAGCTGCAAAGGCAAACGTTAACTGCTTATTTAAAGTTAACGAGCAATATCGATTCTGATGCCTGTGTATCGATAATGAGGCCCGCAACGATATATTGCTGTATCGATTTTTTTGAGCACACCCCTAGTGTCCGGGCTCTCCCTTAGAAATAGGGTGAGAAGCTCGGTCATCCGGGAGGGACTCAGAGTCGAGCCGCTGCTCCTCCGCGTTGAGAGGAACCAGCTGAGGTGGCTCGGGCATCTGGTTCGGATGCCTCCTGGACGCCTCCCTGGGGAGGTGTTCCGGGCCTGTCCCACCGGCGGGAGGCGACCCAGGACACGCTGGAGAGACTATGTCTCTCGGCTGGCCTGGGAACGCCTTGGGATCCCGCCGGAGGAGCCGGTTGAAGTGGCTGGGGAGAGGGAAGTCTGGGTTTCCCTGATAAAGCTGCTGCCCCCTTGACCCGACCTCGGATAAGCGGTAGAAGATGGATGGATGGACCATTAACTGGATTGTTAAGTGCTAATAATGGTGATGTTAACATAGGCAACAGATACCACATTCTTACCCCGGGTTTACACCGGTTGCGGTTGCGGTGCGGTTGCGGTGCGGTTGCGGTGCGGTCCGGCGACGCAAGCAATTAGATTCCATTCATTCGAATGGTGCAGTTTACACCGCTTGCGGGTGCGTTGCGTGTCGACTGCGGAAGGCCTGCGGCGTGCCGCAAGCCTTCCGCAAGGATAGACCTATTTTCTATTTTTGCCGGACGCCGCAGCGGTAGGCCTCCGGCAAATGGCAAGCTAGCACAAAACACATCGAGCGGGACAGGAAGACCGAGGCAGTTTCAAAATAAATTTCCGGTTACCTTTCAGAATAAAACACTCGCCAGCTCCTATTTCGCAAGTTTTTCAGCAAAACGTGACGTGGGCGTCGCCGGGCCATGTGCTCATTCACGGTTTAGACACCAGCGAACATGGACGAGGAGAGGTTTAATATTGGAGGTGGAAAACCACAAAATAATATATGACACGGCACATCCTTTTTATAAGGACTGTAATGTATTGTGAGTTTGATGTTCGCGATTGCTTGTTGTGCCCGTCTCGCTTGCCGTACTGAGCGGCAGCCGGACGTGGAAGACAGAAATAAAGAGTGGACCCGCACTGACCCGACTCTCGTTATTAATATACTTTACAAGGACAACCAAAAAAAGGATGCAGCATGGAATCTCATAGCAGAAGAAGAAGAAAAGGTTAAATCAAAAGAAGTCCACCTCTCTTTCTGCTTCTCTGTTGAGCAGACTTTCTGTATGTTTGTCGTTGTGAAATGCCACATGATCGCGCGCGCGCGGTCCCGCGAAACACGTTGGGAAGTGGGCGGCGACGGAGCTGCCGGACCGCAGCTGTGCGGAGCCGGTGTGGATTGACAAAAAAATTGACCCGTCCGGAGCACGCAGTCAAGACTAGAGGTGTGCAAAATTTCCGATTCTTAGATTATTCACGATTCGGCCGTGCAACAATCGAGAACGATTCACAAATGTCCAAATTCCGATTATATAAATATGCCAAGGGAAGCGAAACGAGCGAAAAGTACGCGGAACTGAAACGCAGTAGCGCGCGCGGTCTTCGGGACGCTTTTTGGGACGGACCGAGAGTACACATCCACAACTCACGCCTCGAGATTCAAAACAACAACAAGCATGGCTGAGCTGACCAACCCACCTCTTCGTGAGATCAGACCTGCTCCGAAAAGGCAAACAACTTCAGGCGGAAGTATCAGCTAGCTGGCTGCAGTGCGTCGGTTAGCGTTCTACAGGGCGCCGCGCAGTGATACGAACGAACGAACAGAAAAGTAGTGGCTGGCGGTAATGGCGTCTGACTTTATTCAGAAAAGAGTATTGTGGTGGAAATGTATCACGCTTTTGAAAACAAATAGTTTTTAGAAGAAAAACGCTTTATTTCCGAGACCCCAGCCAGCTTGCTGGACTCTTTTCCTCTCGTCCAACGCCGAAGTCAGCGCTGATCGCACACACGGGAGGTGAGGATCAAATTGAGATTCATGTTAAAAAAGCCGAACGATCCCATTAATGTTTACACGTTCATGTTTACACAAGTTAAAAAGCAGAAAAGCACTTGAGGGTTTTTTTTTTTTGTACCTCTGAGAAACTTTAATGTTTACATGTTCATCTTTACACAACTTAAAAAGCAGGAAAGCACTTTTTTTTTTAAGGCATTTGTATTGAAGTAGTAGTTCACATTGTCTTTCATTTATACCTCAGTGCACTTTTGAGTGGATAAAAATAATATATTTTTGCTCAATGCTATGTTTTATTCTGTTGAAGACTGAATATACTTAAAAGCTGTTGTTACAGAATGAGGACTTGAGTATTTTATTTACTGTTTTGAACTGTTAACTTGATACTGAAATAGTAGTTTATTTAGGCCTGAGAGGACTTTTGTACTATTTTTGTAACTAATGTACGAAACATTAAAAGCGCCAAAATACATTGTTTTTTTTCTGCTGCCTGGGGGGAAATCAATAATCGTTTTATAATCGAATCGTCGCCTCTGAATCGTAATCGCAATCGAATCGTGAGGTGCCCCAAGATTCCCACCTCTAGTCAAGACGCACCGCACCGCAACCGCACCGCAACCGCATCCGGTGAAAACCCGGGGTTATAGTTCATACCAACAATGGTAATACATTATATATTCCAAGAATATAATAGTAAGAACAAGACATAAACATACATATCAACTATAGTAATAGACAATATCAACAGTAGTAACAGCGAGGACATACTTGCACCAAGTATTTATAAATTCAAGGCCCTCTCGCTAAAATATTGTGACCAAACCATGTTTTTATATAACATTTTAAATCTGGAAATATTTTCGGATTGCTTATGTTGAGTACCCAGACTATTCTAAAGTTTCACGCCAAATACTGACACACAAAAACGTTTGCAATTTATTCTGAATTTGTGTAGTATGAATTCTCCATATCCTCTCAAATTATAAACTAACTCTTTTAGTTTCAATAACTGTTGTAAATTAATTGGCAATAATTTATTAAATGCTTTGTCTAAGATTATCAAAGTTAGATTTAACTAGATCTTTAAATTTGAGTAATTTTGACTGAATAAAAAGATGGTGTGTATGTTCAAGAAATCCAACCTGATCAACTGCTGAAAGGAGATGATTCTGTCCTCTCATCTAAAAACCGCTTCAAACATCAAAGCGTATGTAGGGATGGAAGAATGTTGATTTGTTGTGATTGTATTGGTGTTAATGTTATAACATAAAACATTGTTTGTTTTTTTCTGTGCTCTGTAAAGCACTTTGTGACAGTTCAGGCTGTTTGAAAGCGCTATATAAATAAACTTGAGTTGAGTTGAGTATGATACGAAAAGCACGTTTTTGTAATATGATTAATGGCTCTATTGTACACTGGTGTTATCCCACACCTCAACACAGTATGTGAAGTACGGGAGGACCAGCTTACAATATAATGTAAAGAAAGAATCCTCATACTCAATATTTTCCATGAAAAAGTTTTTTTTTTGTTTTTTTTTAAATTAGAACAACTTGAACAACAAATTGTAAATTGGTAAGCAGAATTGTTCTAATATCTTGAAACGAAATATGTATTACCAAAATAATTGTAAACAAATCAGCATGCTCTTGTACATGGGTGTTCAAACTATAGCCCGGGGGCCATTTGTGGCGCACCATTCATTTTTTCTATGTTTAAAGTAATGGGCATATGATCATCCACTATGTTTCAAGCTTTCTCAGAATCAGGTAATCAGCTGTTTCCATAATGCTTCACTAAGTTCGCTGACTGTGTGTTGTGATTCTGATACAGTATGGTTATTCAGTAGTCAGGACACAGTCTGGTGATCGAACTTTTCTTCTTGTACATCTGTGACATAAAAATAACCCAAAAAAATGTAGGCAGAAGATTGATGATGGTTCACTGTCCAAGTGTTTGATATTTTGAAGCATAATATTCAGCTTTGGAAGTTTGACTGTGCTTGCTTTAAAGGGACAGTGTCATGGTGTGGGTGGGGTTTTGGTTTGGTTTGGTTTTTTTTTTGCTTTTGTCAGGGTTCTAGTTTTGAGTAGGTTTTGTTTGTTTGTTTGTTTTTCAGCCATGATCTGTTTTGTTTTGTTGTCCTTGTGTGCCTCCCTAGTCTTGTCAAGCATTGTCATGTCCACCTGTGTTTGCCTGCCCTTCCTCATGTGTCAACCAATCAGCATCCCTTGCCACTTGTGTCTTGCCCAGCTGTGTCTCGTTGTGTCAACCAATCGGTGTCCCGAGCCATATGTGCCTTGTCCAGGTGTCCCTTGTTATGTAATTAGTTGGTGTGTATTTACAGTCGTGAGCTGTTTTCAGTTCAGGTTTTGTTGGTCCATTGTTGTTGTTTCCCCACGTCCATTCTGCCATTGTGCCGCCTTGTCTTGTCTCGTCTCGTCTTGTCTCGTCTCGTCTCATCTCGTTTTCCTTTTCTGGACTTTGTTGTTTTTGAATCCCAGCCATCTACCTCATTTTGTCTCCTCATTTATTTATTTTTTTTATTAAAATCCCTTTTTTGGACTTCATTGCTCTGCCTCTTCGCTTGCTTACCTGCACTTGGGTCCTCCACCACACCTGCTCGTGACAGACAGTGCTCTTTGGCACCATCTAATGGTTAACTAATTATGCACATCAAAAACCCACTCTTGATTTTAATAATATGTAAAACAATATGTTCTATCACATAAACATAATTTTTTATATATAATCGTAGGTCTACTAATCACTAATTATTGGTGCTGTCAAAATGAAAGTGTTAACTCATTGATTAATCACAAAAAAATCGCATTAATCATGTTTTACTAGCTTTTTGTTTTTACTAGCTTCTCCCGCTAACCGCGTTTGTTAACCACTCCGGCCTATGGCTCCGACTAACTCCTGCTAGTCGCTCTTGTTAGCTGCTCATGCTAAATCTGGCTCGCTCTTTTGGCATCACTCGCCGGGGTTCTTTAAATTGACCTTATAAGTTGTCAGTCATTATTTTTTAAAATGTGAGTTTAAAATCAGAATAGAAGTGTTGCAAAAACTAGATTTTTTTGTGGTTTATGATTGATTACAACAGAAAATAAAAATATAATATCATGATACTGTATTACTATTAAGGCTCCACAATTTGTACTGAAGACATCATTCTGTTCCTGAAGAGTTACGCAGAAGACTTCATTCTGTCCTGGGAGCCTCCCACACGTTCCCTTGAACTCACACGAGTGTTTGAACAGCATTTGTCAGCATTTAATCCTTGCGTAGGAATGTTGATCCAAGGTCCATTGTCAGTACATATTCATCAGTGGATTTCCAGTTGCACCTTACAACATGTTTTGTCTTTTAAAAGACGGCTGTCTAGCGTTCCTGTTGTTTTCCTATCCAGTTGAAAAAATACGAAGCTATCACTCAGTACTGGACGTCTCAATCCTCCAAGATCAAATTGCAGAGACTCTCACTCAAGACCTATTTGTTAAGATGTCTGTTCAGCTTTTCATCATAAGCATGCTGACCGTTTAGAAGCTATGCTACATTAGCTCCCATTTTACATTGGAGTCCCCATGACCAGATTCTAGCCTCCTACATATTGAGTCCATGCCTATTTGTTGTGTACACAGAGATTGAAACTTGAGATTCCTGTTGGGAACACTGCATGTGTTCTCTTCTGAAAATTACTTTGAAATTTAAGATCTGAAATACTGTATGTGCCACCATGGAATTGGAATCACTTTGAAAAACTCAGTCTGAATTGTTCAATTTCAATTTTAACTGATTAATTTGCAGCTCAAGTCCAATATCCTTTAAACTGAATTTAAAATTATGAAATGTGTTTTCGTTTCACTGAAACTGTTTGATCCTCACTGAATGTTAAAATTCTGTGCGTTTTCACATTCAGTTTTCCAAATGCAAATTCAGTTCTTCTCAACACAAATTCAGTTTGCTTGACATATATCTGTGTACTTTAGGAAGAGCACTCATCTTTTTTCAGCTTCATTTCTCAGCAAGTGACACGTGAAAAGTGGAATCTCCGAAGCAGCTCTTAAGTCTTAACTATTATAATATTTTCTTTAACTTTTGTGGTTTAAGTCATCAGGTCTGGGAGGGATGAAAAGGTGCTTCCTTTCAAATAAGGACTTTTTATTATTATTATTATTATTATTATTATTATTATTATTATTATTATTATTGTTTTACAACATGTGACAACAATGGATGTGTGTCTGGATTTCCTTTTTTTTTATTTTTTTTTTTATTTTATTTTTTTCTTATCAGCGTATAGAAATCACAATTGTCCAGTAATTGTAATGTTGGATTTATTCATTGATCTGATAGTTTTTTCCTTGTATATGAAGCTGAAGGATAAAGATTGACCCTTGTTATTGACAGCTTAGTGCCAAGATCTCTTGGCTCAGTCAGTTGAAAGTCAGACTTGTTTGTCATTTGACCATATCACAACATAGAAAAATACAAACACCGTGTCCAAATTAGCTGTGTAAACACAGTATCACTTCTGAAAATTGCCTTGAATATACAAGGGTGTATTAAAACTTCATTTTGTTATTTTAAGTCACAACAGCAACATTACAGTATTCCCTATAGTCACATGTCCTGAACATAGATAATGAAATATTACTGCTGTCCGGCGTCACACATTTCATCATCTAGGGGAGCTCTGTATTCCCTTAGATGTTTCCCTCATCCAACACAGCTGACTCAAATGATCAGCTCATCAGCAAGCTCTGTAGAAGCCTGATAATGTTCCTGTTCATCAAATCAGGTGTGTTAGTGGAGGGAGTCTTAGCAAACGGCCAGGACAGTGGCTATCGAGGACCAGGGTTCCCGATCCCTGAGTTTAAGTGTCTAATTTCATTCAGCACACTCAGCTGTTGCTCCCCAACCTCAAGCCATAAACACGTGATTCGCAACTAGTTGATGTCATGCTCTAAACATTGTGGCGTAGTAAAGTCATGTAATCTGTCCATCTCCCATTTACACTGCTTTAGATAAAAGCCATATTAATCTGGAAACTGAAAGTAGCCTGTATACTAGGCCAGTAGATTCTGCACAAAGAGACACGACATAATACTGTATCTGTTGCGGATAATGCAGGTTCACCTCTGTTTTAGTGTATTATGGCAGTCCTGAAAGTTGCTGCAACACACCAAACCATAGTCATAGACTATATTTACACCGCAAGTCATTTCCAGTTTTTTTTTTTTTTTTTAAACCCATATGCGACATGTGCAGTTGACCGTCGTTGCAGAATTACATATTCGCAGTTTAAGGGGGGGGGGGGGGGGGGGGGGGGGGTATTACTTTTTTTTTTAAGGTTTTTCTTTCCCCATGTTTCTCTATGATTTTCATCTAAAATGTAAATTGAAATTTTTTTCAGCATTTTGTGAAAGATTTTTTTTAGTTAAAAATAAATGTTTTGTTTTTTTCCCCAATGCATTTCAATGGCTGTCAATTACATGCAGATTTTTACTATTGGAAGCCGAAAACCATCTCACAACCTTCAGCTTGGGAGACAGCCAATCAACTCCCTGAGCCACTCAGCTCCTTCTGTGTGTTAGTATCTCGCTCGTGTCAGCTGGAATCTTCCTAACTCCAAGACCGTTTTTGGTCTCCTCTTGGAGATAAGCAAGCAGTAGAAACGACATAGCTCAGGTGGTTGTGTGACAGTCTCCCAAGCTGAAGATTGTGAGTTTGTTCCTCAACCCTTGAGTGAATTTCATTTATTTATTTTTTTCAATTCTTTATTTTACTCTCTTCCAGGTGTAAATATTAGCCTACTCGAAAACTGAGTCTATTAGGTCCCGCTCCAAATAGTCAAATTTACTCTACAGAATATACTGTTTAGAATCGTTTCTGCTATGCTCATTTCATCAGTGTACAAGAGTGTTTGAGTAGTGTGTAAAAGATATAGATTCTAGAGGGTCACTTAGATAGATATTTTTTGAGTGTAATTTGGTAGCAATGAGTCATCTTGCTCCGGGTTGGTTCAGTGTAGGTGTCTGTCATTATCAATGCATACCCTGAGCCTGAAGAACCCCTGCTGAAATCTTTACATCAGTGTGGGGGAAGCTGGTCTCTGACGTAGACGGCTTGGCCGGAGGCGGGCGCTGACGTCTGTGGTAGGCGGTCCGTGTTTAGTGGACGTTAAAGGGGTGGATCGAGCGAGCTGTCAAACGGAATGAGATTCGTTTTTAGATAGCAGTCTGTTTAGGGGGGGTTGATTATTTCTATTACTTGTACTTTTTTATCCTCTCCTTGTAAATTCACAATAAGAGGAGGTTGAGAGGATATTTATATTCGGCTTTTTGCTGTTTTAATGAATGACATACAGCGAGCGTGTCACGCACGACGCAGTAACAGAACACGGCAGTTAGCCAGCAGAAGCGCGTTCTAGACCACCGGCACTTGTCGGCTCCATTCTTCCTTCAGCATGCCGAGCATGAGACAGACATACACGGTGACCGTTCCCGAGGAGCCGCCGGCAGCCGCGTTCCCCTTTCTTAAGCAAGATATGAGGAGAAAAGGCAGCATGTCAGGCTCGGCGCTTGTCTCAGCATTCGTAGGGCTCCTCATTAACCAAGCCAAGGTAAGACAGGCACGGTGCCCGCTACTTTTATTGTTATGTCACGTAAATATCTAAATATCAATTCTGTCAATGAGTCACGTTAACATTTTGTGAATGATTGCTTCTCGGGCTCAAATCCGGCACAAGTTGGTTAACAAGCAGTCACGCGATTACACTCATAGGTTGTTTGTTGCGTCTGACAGCTGCAGAGGTCAGCAAATATATGCTGGAAATTCATAAAAGTTACGTTCTAAAGACTGATGCTGTGTTATGTATTTTCTGGAAAATGGTGTCAGGTTAATGTTAAGAAAGTGAGTCATTCGCAGAGGTAAGCCGCTCTCTTAAGCCGCTGTACGCCAGTGTGCCAGGAGCTAGCAAGGCCCGCACTAGCAGGTCACTGGTTATATAACCAGGCTTAATCCTCCACATCGGCTACACTACAACTGCTCTTACTATAATGTACTGTATTGCTCTTACTAGAGACAGAGAAAACCCAACAAAACGGGGAATTCCGTCATGCTTTGGGTTATTGTTGTATTGGCATAATGTACAGATGCCAAATATATAGCTACTCTAGATGTTCATTCTAGTGTTTAAAAGTAAAATATTCATGATCAATGACAGGACTGGTGAAGTGTTCTCCAAGAATTGTACTCTCGTTAGATGGTGGAGGGTCATGTCTTGTCAAGTTTACTTGATAACATTTGTACTGAAATGTCTCAGAGGGCACCGTTGTTACCTGGGCAGCAAAGTACTGTTTTGGGGCACTTGAGGGAGCATATATGTATGGAAAAGGTAAAAACACCTATATAATAATTAAACCTTATGCAATGCAATACATTTTACTGTGGAGTACAGTGTTAGCAGTACAGGGGTTTCACTGGTAACTTAGCAATGTGTCAGTTAGGATTTAAAGGGTTTAATTAACCACCACTGTTTTGATCATATTTACCCATTTTAAAGTTTAAAGAGATATTAAAAAGTCATGACTAATTTTAATGAATTTAATGTCTGCTTTGCTCTTCTATGTGTAGTTAGCAAAACAGTCCTAACTTGCGAAGGATGAATTTGAAAAATGTTTTGTTTTTCCTGATAAACAAATGTAAGACAACAGTGTTGTCAAATGGTTAAAAAGTGATTTTTCCCAAGCCGCAGCGTTGAGTTGAGAATACCATGTGCCAGCTTCTGTTATATAACGTGAAATCATATTAGTGTGGCCGTGGACTCTGGAGCTTGCCAGTGATTGCAGCTTGCTTGGCACGCTTGATGTTTTGTTGTCACCGTCCACCTGCTCCCCCCACCCTGTCAAACGCCTTCATGTCCTCCGCTCCTCCCTCCCCTTGTCTACAACCAGCGTGGCAGGGGAACGTGCTCTGTTCACCCTCTGCCTTGTGTTTGTGTGAGTCTATCGGAGACGTGCATGCAACTACATGAGGGTGTGTGTCAGTGTATGTGTATGTTTGTCTCTGAACATGTGCAGCAAGCCCCACCGGACACCAACACTGTAAACAACGGCGCTGTTTGATACACATTGATAACTCTGCGTCTTACCCCTATATTAGCCTACTGATCAGACCCGTCACCAGAAAGAAATTGTGGGGGGGGCATTACCTTTTTTGGGGGGGGCACACTTCATCAACCTAAATCTAATGTTCATCAGGTTGAACAGCGGCATTGTGACAACTGCAAAAGTGCTCAGAAATATTTTCTGTCACTTAAAAGCGGAAATCTGAAATCTAAAAGACAAACTGAAAAAAATGTGTAGTTCATTTTGCATTTATTCAACTCAAAAGTTCATTTGAAACAAATCCACTCTTCACTTCTATAAACAACTATGTCCGAATGAATGACTGCAACCCAGCCCCTTCTATCTGGAATTGGCTAGCAGTTGCCTTCATTTGCATGTTGGAATAGGGCTGTACGATATGGATATCATTTTTGCCAGACATCTCTATTCTTTGATCTTTGACTCAGCATGAGACTTCACATCATTTTACTTTTTTTATGGTGCCTTCTGTATTTTGTGTTATTTTATTTCTATACTTATACAGATTTCTTTTTTAGTATTAATTTTATTTGCGTGTATACTTATATTTACTCTAATTAATTTTATTTTGTGTTATTTTATTTCACTTGTGTCTACTAAAAGACTAATTTCTATTCCATGCACAGCACTTTGTATGCAGCAATTGATGTTTTAAAGTGATTTAGAAATAAGGCTGAGTTATGTCGATGATATACAGAAACATATGGGTTCAGTAAAAAAACTAAGCAGAATATCAATCCAAAAGGATGTGTAAAGTGCTGTTTTTTTTAAATTAGAACTTAGTGACAGTCATCAACATGAACAAACTTGGCAATAAAAAAAAGAGAATTCAACTCGCAATGTACTGCAACTGCTTTAGTGATAAATAATTTTATGCTCCTTAGTTGTTGTTGTGTATGTGTGACTGCTTGGGTCTTTTAACCGCATACTGTGTATTGCTACAATTCATCCGTGCTGTGTGGCTTGACAAATTAAAATAAAAGTTTGACACTCACTTGTAAACGTAACCAGTGGACTCAGGATTCCCAAGGATGTCAACTGTGTCATCCTGGATCAAGGTTTGGCGTTTGGTGGCTCCCATTAAAGCCGCACGACGTGCTCACTGCTCAGTCTTTATGCCAGCGCCAGCCGGCAAATGCGCACTATCTACCCGGAAGTAGATTTGGCTAAGGCACGTCTGCAGAGCACGCATCATCCCCCCCACCCCACCCCAGCCCTCGTGATCCGGATTGTAATTGGCTAGCCTTAGTTGTCAATCAAAGCCAAACTTTAAAGGAGGTATGTGGTTGGCTGGCACGCCATGCTTTACTTGAACCAGAAGGCGCAAGTTTACGTGACTGATAGGACGAATAGTTGGTGAGTCATCTTGCTAGGGCGGGCACGGCTGACTGACAGGGCGGGCACGGACCCCCAAGGCCCGCCCATGGCGACGGGACCGCTACTGATAATATAGTTAATAATACTAATAACAATAATCCCAACCCACATTGGTTAGTATTGTGATAGTTACAAGATTGGAAACAAGGGGGTCTGCAACAAGGTTATTTTAGCTAACAAATCTAATGAAAAGACTAAGACTAAAATAAAAAAAAATAAAAAAAATTCATTAACGAAATAAAATAAAAATGAAAATGCTTCTTAAAGAATGAAAACTAACTGAAACTACATTTTACGTCTACAAAACTAACTAAAACTAACTATAACTATAGAGAAAATGTTCTTTGTTTTAATCTCTGGTAATTAATTTAATGAATGAATCTTTGGGGATGATTTAACCGGAATAAGGACATTTGAAAGTGTGACACAGAAGTGTCATCAAGCAGCAGCCAATAGAAAAGCACCTTCAGATGACGTCGCTCCTAGGCGACAATTCCTTCTTGACTTTTGGCTCCAATGGCTTGTCTCGCCTGATTTTTCATTTAACTCAGTCGAAATGTAACGCTAGGTAAGAAATACATTACTTTTTTCATTTTACCATGGTGTTTATTAAATATTGCATACAGGTAATACACAAAAAATGAAAACTAATACTTATACTGAACAAGCATTTTTTTGAATAACTAAAACTAATCAAAACTAACAGAACCACCTTAGAACTAATTCAATTTTAAAGAACAAAACTAAAAACGAACCATAATGAAAATTCCAAAACTATAATAACCCTGGTCTGCAACCTGCGGCTCTTGGACCACTTATGGCTCTTTATTCCTTCTCTAGTGGCTCCCTGTGCATCTCTAAATAAATTTAAGAGTAATTCTTATTTTTACACATTTATTTTTATTTTTCAGATAAAATATTCTTGACATGAATTAATGAGTGTGCCCTGCGATTGGCTAGCAAACAGTTCAGGGTGTACCCCGCCTGCTGCCCATAGCTGGCTGGGATAGGCTCCAGCACCCCCCACGACCCTTGTGAGGAGCAAGCGATTCAGAAAATGGATGCATGGATGTATTAATGATTAAAGAGAAAATAAATAATTAAATGTTAAAAAAAAAAAATGTCAGAGTCCAATATTTTAAGTTGACGGGAAAAAAAAGACATTAGATGAAAATGTTTTAAAAACTGCCGGGAAATGTCCAAAATTTGACCATAAAATGTTCAAAAAGGAAGAGGAAATTGCCATAAATTGACCATGAAATTGTCAAAAAAAAAAAAAAAGGCAGAAAAGAAAATGTTCAAAAAGTTACTATAAAATGTCCAAAAACAAAAGAAATACTGAAATTTACCATGAAATGTCGACAAAATTGCCAAAAATGTCAGAAAATTGATAACAAAAGAAGGCAGAAAAAAAAACGTCAAATATAACCATAAAATTCTCCAAAAAGGAAAGAAGAGAGGCAGAAAATTCTCATATATCCATAAAATTAAAAAAAGTCAATAATTTGACAGAATGCCAGAAACATCTACAAATGTGTTTAAAGATAATAATGAAATAATACGTTAGTGCGTCCGCCTCCCAGTTACTGAGGACTTGGGTTTGAGTCCAGGCTCCGGGCTTCCTGGGTGGAGTTTGCATGTTCTCCCCGTGCCTGAGTGGGTCTTCTCCGGGCACTCCGGTCTCCTCCCACATTCCAAAGACATGCATGGCAGGTTAATTGGGTGCTCCGAATTGTCCCTAGGTGTGCTTGTGAGTGTGGATGGTTGTTCGTCTCTGTATGCCCTGCGATTGGCTGGCGACCAGTTCAGGGTGTACCCCGCCTACTGCCCAAAGCCAGCTGAGTTAGGCTCCAGCACCACCCGCGACCCTTGTGAGGAGTAAGCAGTCAAGAAGATGGATGGATGGATGGAATAAAATAATACAAAAAAGGAAGAAGAATATAAATTGGATGCAGCATATTTCTGTGTTCTGGTGCATCCTTTTGGGCCCAGTACATTAGGCTAACACTAGTACACTATTCAGATCACCTCAATATTGAAATGTTTTTTGAAATTACTGCATTTTACTCTTTACTTATCAAATAGTGTAAATGTGTGAGATGGTGAACTGAGCTTGGAGACTGGACTACTGGCATACATTGATGACTGATTTCATCCCTCAAAAACACTTGCTAGAAAGGGTTCTTGCTAGCACTCACTTGCTTGCTCGCATGTGCACACACAATCACTCACACACACAAACACATTAAGTGACCAAGTGTTACTTGTACGTACGTGGGAGTGGAGAGTCTCCACTGGAGAATTATCAGTAGCAACATAAGCAGCCTCAGAGGGAACGAGAAAGATTGTTGACGATACCATGCCAAAGTGAGAGGCAGGTCAGAACAGACTGTTCCGTCTCATGCTGGTTTGCCAACCAATATGCTGTTGGTGGTCGGCAGACTGGGCACTGCCAGGTGGACCAAGGTGTTCTGCTACACTTCAGCTTACAGGCAAGGTGCGCACAAACAAAGCAGAGAGGTGGCAAAGTGTCACCTATCAGTGACTTCTTTTGTTGGATTGGACAGTTTGGCCAATACGGCAACAAATTATTAGGATGAATCTGTTTCAACTGAAGTATTGTAACTTTTTATAGTACTATTTGACAGCGATTTTCAACAGTGTTATAAAATGCATTAATTATTTAGTCATTACCAATGGATTTAATTTTCCTGTGCTTGCCTGGTGACGAGTCCAGGGTGTATCCCTTCTCTAACTCTAAATCGGCTTGAATAGGCTTGCATCTCTGCAGATACAAGCAACAATTAGCTTAATAATGTGGGTACGTTACTGTGATTAGTGAGATACATTACTCACACCTAAAATTCAAATCTCAACCAGCGATTTTTAAAGTGTAGAATATTAAATATGTTTTAGTTAAAGATAGGGAGGACAAGCAGCAGGGTATGATCCTTGCCTTAAATTTACTGCCATGTACAAGCTCTTTCCCCCCCCCTTCCAAGCCACCATCGTGCATGATGACGTATGCGGCCGAATGAGGCTCCATAGCTTGGGTTGTCAAATGCAGGTCTTTGTCCCCCTACAGTACACATGAAGGCTCATTTGCCATGTTTTAACCCGGTTTTCTGAACGAAAACTGGCACTCTTGAACAAAAGTGAACTGTCATTCAAAAATCGTTCACAGACACCAAAATGAGCGCATTCACAAAGGCAAGAATACACGACATTCAGTTCACTATTATTCATTGAACTCGTTCAGTACAACATTGGCTTTGGAATTGCCTTTCCTTGTGGTTGACATCTTAACAGTCATGGTGTCTGGAATTGGTCTCGCTGGATTGTTTAGATTATAGTTGATGTAAACACAGAATGTCTGCTGGGGTTAGTTTAATCTTTCATATTGGTGGGTGAACTTGTAGTCAAGCAGCAGTGACTCATTGAATGACAAGGTTGAGTGTCAAAAAGAATGTGAGGGAATACACCTTGCTGCGACCTTGCGCTGATCCATTTCTTCCACTCCAAAATAAGCCGCCAGCAGATCTCCATCTTTGAATTAAGTGAGCACATAGATTGGACAGATTATACTAACCACACGGTCGGGTACCTGCCAAAAGGACATTATTTCCGGCTTTAGGAAGGAGTGCAACCTAATTGAAGTGTCCTTCCAATGAATATTCCCAGTGCTTTTAGGCTCAAGGATCTGTGTTTGTGAAGTAGTTCAACAGTAGCCCAGGGTGCTTTCTGGCATTTATGAATGAAACATTTGGTTTGGTTTGTTTGTTAATTTTTTCCTTTCGGACAATACCCGAAAAGAAAAAGGGCTGACGGGAAGAAGCCAAAGCTTATTAATTCTCGCCCCCATAACATTTGTACTAAGTTTCTCCATGGGCCACCTCTTTAGAGTACAGTATACATCTGCCTGCTCATGTGGAACTACTGGAATGTGAGGTCATATGATCCCTCTTGTGACTCTTTATCTCTTATCTTTCTGACCATGCATCATTCCTTTCAAACAGGATAAGTTATAGTAGACAATATGTATTACACTTTACAATGTACACATACTCCTGATGAATGTATAAATGAAATGGCGATGTAGGCAAAAAATAAAAAAAATTGTAATGCTGCTGAGAACGCTGCTCCCTGCCGCAGCCGAAGCGTGTGTTCATGAGTCTAATCCGCTACACACACACCATTGCCACTTTAAACTGCTTACGTCTGAGAATCACCGCAGCATTTGCATAACGGAATTAGCTGTCATTATGGTCATGCTACCGGCTGGGATCAGAGCATGAGCCAGCCATTCCCATTCATGTTCCAATCCTTTCTGACACGGTGCTTAGAAAATGGATATTGAAGTGTAATTGCATTTTGTTTTGTGTCACATCATATCACGAGTTGACAGGCGGCTTAAATCAACTTAGTGGAAACTGCATAGATTTTTCACCTTGAAAGTGGACTAGTAGACAACTTGTATAACTAGAGTATTTCTAACATGAAAATATGAAATATTATTAATAAAATACACAGCCTCAGTGATGTCTTTAAAGTTTGAGTTCAATATACTCATTGTGTTGCTTAAAATATAAACTAAAGTTGTGACTACAGATAAAAAATATTGACTTTGTCGTCCTGGTCTCAAGCCAATAAAGCTCCAATATTTTTATTTTTTTATTGAAGCCTTGTAAATCACATACACTGAGTCACACTAACTCCACTCTCAACCCCTTCACTGTAATGTCCTCTAGCTCTGTATCGTATTAAAAAAAAAGAGAGATAAGAATAGCGTTGCTACAGAGACAGAGCTGGGATGTTGTTTTCCGAGGTGTGACGTCAGCCAGGCTTAGGATCAGCCAATAGCATGTAGACGAGGAGGCACAATCCGGCCATGGCATCACTCAACACAGCGCAGCGTACTGTATATGTGCGTGTGGGTGGGTGGGTGCATGTGTGTCCACGTGTTGATGGGGCACTGTATCTTATGAAATACAATTTGAGGTGTCCAGAGAGGATTTGTCATTGACGTGATTGTGCTTTTATTGAGGGTGCTTTTATTGAGGCTTGTCAGACAAATGTTAGATGAAAATGCTTCGCGCACTACCATTAGGCGTGGGCAAACAATATTAGTGAAAACATTAACAACATCCGGCAGTTTTTTTTGTTTTTTTAATTATTAAATACACCACGGACATCAGTGCTCAAGATATGGTGCTTGACTGATTATAGTGTCTTTAAAAGTATTGTTTTATATTGCTAATGGCCTGATGGGGTCATCATGCAGTACATACTACCCAATTTGTATGTTTTCAAGCAGTTATACAGTAGTCTTATTAGAATTCATAATTTACCGTACACCGGATGAACATCTGTAAGTCAAAGACAGGCATGATTGTCTGAGGTCTGTCCTGAACATGTGATTTTAAAGGTATCAAGTGGTGAATAAGGATGTGGAGCTTAATTAAATTCTAGCTCTGCATCTTCGAACAGGGCACATTCCTTATCCACCCCCTGACTATGTGTTCGTTCTTCTAGCCATTCAATTATATAACCATTCCACTTATGTAATGGAATTTAACAGCATTATGTGACACGTTTTCTACAATTTTGCATTCAGTCAAAAATGTGAAAATGTAATATAACACATCATCTGCTGTGTCTGTAACGACGACAAGAAGAAAAAAAAGCCTAAATCCTGATTTCACTGTGAAAAATGTGCATGAGTCAGGAATACTTGATGGAAATTCCTCAAGGTATTGTGATCTGTGATCGTCTGTTGATGAATAGACCTCTGCGATCCGAGAGGGATAAAATGGACCTGAAAAAGGTTCCATTTCCAGTCATGTTAGCAACTTGTCATTGCCAAACCAAGACAACTTCCAGGCATCCATTTTCTGTACCACGGAGAGATGGAGCCTAGCACTGCAGACTTAAGAGGAATTACAGATGACATCTGGATGAAAGGTGGCCAATCACAAGGGACATATTGAGACCACATCATTAGTTAAATAAAAAAATGTGACTATCCTTGTTGCATTGTGCTTGCATATGTGTTAATTAAATTCATTTATTGATGGTTCTATTTTTATATGTCAAAACAGTTCAAACATGAACGTAAATTATCAATTTTATACAATATTGTGTACAGGTAATTGTTAGTGAAAGCAAATGCATATGTCTGGATTTTCACCTAATGTGTATATTACACAGCCCATTATTTTTGTTCCAAATTGACCCTGTGTGTTTGATCAAAATACTGTGTGTTTGTTTTTCAGAACTCAAAAAGTGCCCAGGGATTGGTGGGACTGAAGAACCTGGGGAACACAGTGAGTACAACTCCCACTTCACTCCAAATCGTTTGACATAGGGTCTGGGAAAGGGAGAAGTTATACAGACGTGCGCTTCTTGCAGTTAGTCAGTGTGTTAAATGTTATCAGTTTGTTGACATCTGCCTCCACCAGAGTGGGGGGTCTTGAAGAGTATCTGCTTGGCAACAGGCTTCGCTAGGGTTCCCAAAATAAATGGGATTTGTGTGTTGTTCTTTGTGTGAGGTTAGCTCTTTGGGCGACTCTGAACTCTGGACCGAGCAGCACTCATTCTCTCTTTCTCTTTGACCAGTTGGAGCTTGCCAAAGTGCACATTGCCTTTGTGCATGTGACCACAGCGGCATTGTATGCTGGAGACAACTACTTCATTTTCCTGAGAAGACTTTAGCTGGAGATATTTATTTGGTGTCATCCGTCACAAAATGTATCAATCTCCATTATGGAGACAAGTGTGTAGTACAGTACAAAGAAACGTGATTGATAAAGCTTATAGATGTCTTCTTAGGGCCCAACATTCCTAATTTGCTTTCACACAAATACAGACACATCCATCCATTTTCTTGACAGCTTATTCCTCATAAGGGTCGCAGGGGCGCTGGAGCCTATCTCAGCTGGCTCTGGGCAGTAGGCAGGGCACACCCTGGACTGGTTGCCAGCCAATCGCAGGGCACACAGAGACGAACAACCATCCACACTCACAAGCACATCTAGAGACAATGTGGTAGGATTCCGCAGTACCTGGAGGAGACCCATGCTGGCACGGAGAGAACATGCAAACTCCACCCAGGAAGGCCGGAACCTGGACTCGAACCCGTGTCCTCAGAACTGGGAGGCGGACATGCTAACCACTAACCCCCTCCGTGCCGCCCTAATACAGACACAATTTCACTTATTTTGAGAAGAAAAAAAACTTGCGACTATGACCATTTATCATTCATCCATGTAAATCCGAATCATGAATTAACAAGATTTTGTGAAAACTATTGATCACAAGCACTGATGAAAACATTGTTGATAGAGGTCAAATTTCCTTAGTTATTATCAAATCAACATGTGATTGTTGAAGAGAATCCAACTGTTTTGGTTTCGTTGCAGTGTTTCATGAATAGTATCCTGCAGTGTCTCAGCAACACACACAGCCTGCGAGACTACTGCCTGCACAACTCGCACCGCAGAGACCTTAACAACAACAGCCGCACCAACACGGCCCTCATGGAAGGTGAAAGAATCTCAAACATCAACTTGTTCACACTCTTAACCTCAGGCTTTGATTTGAATCTCTCTGAGATCGTGCAGTGTATTTCATTATTGTGTCTATGTTGGCAGAGTTTGCCAAGCTGATGCAAACTATGTGGTCGTCAACCAGCAGTGAAGCCGTCAGTCCGTCTGAATTCAAAACCCAGATCCAGCGATACGCTCCCAGATTTGTGGGATACAAGTAAGGCTTTAACATTTTTTCAATATTGTCTTGTTCTTTCCCACAGGCTAGTTTGTCTTATGAGCAGTGAGTCGAGGTTATTGCGCTGAATTATTTGTGTCTTCTCCAGCCAACAGGATGCTCAAGAGTTTCTGCGCTTCCTCCTGGATGGCCTGCACAACGAGGTCAACAGAGTCACAGTCAGGCCAAGAGGCACAGTCGAAGATTTTGATCACCTGCCGTAAGTATTGTGAGAGAAAACACAATGCCTCTCAAATATGATTCAAATTACTGTATTAGACTAGTACAACATAGAACATATTGAGACCTTAACAACTATATATATATATATATATATATATATATCATGTGTTCAGGGATGAATAGTTTCCCTCATGGCAATTTTTTTTTTTTTTTTTTTTTTTTTTGGCTGTAGTAATAAGTAATGCCACAGCTGATGCACATTTTGAATGACAGGATTCCTCCTATTACTTTAAAATATTAAAATATAACATTTATATAATAAAACTACTAGTATCCCAAATGCTATAAAAGGTAATGTCATGTGGCCCCCACATTTAACTCCCCCCGCCACCAACGTCTTATTACAGATGGAAGGATGTAAAATGAAAAGTGCAGTGTGAGAATCCAATGTAAAGAACTGTTAGGGTTTGCATTATTAAAAAATTTGATGCCAACATTTTAAATTTTACTGCAAATGAATATCGGCTTCAAATATCGGTTATCAGCCTCCTTGACTACCGATTATCGGTATCGGCCCTGAAAAAAGCATATCGGTCTATCTCTAATACATATACATGTATATGTGTATATACACACACATATATATATATATATATATATATATATATATATATATATATATATATATATATATATATATATATATATATATATATATATATATATATATATATATATATATAATTTTTTTTTTTTTTTTTTTTTTTTAAACCTGATGTCTTCTTTAAAGCCCTTTAAAAAATAGATTCTAAGTAGGACCATTTGATATTCGATATTATTAATCACATTTTGCAGAGGTGGGCGCTTCCTTCGTGATGTCGGTCCGTCATTGACGGATACCCAATGTTTGGCAAGTGTTTATTACACGAAGCCTCAAATAAATACACGGACTGAGCACAGATGGAAGCAGATTTATGTCTGTCAGTTTGGGTCAGCACAGATGGTCCTTTTCAGTCTATTTGAGGCTTCACGTCATAAGGCAAAAAGCGCAAAACCATTCGCTGAAAGGTGCTCATCCATCAATGGTGGGCCGATGTAATGACACATGTGCCCACCTCTGAAATTTTGTTGATTCATTTATCTGGCAGTCAAGCAATTATTGAACAGTAGAGACCATTTGCATCTTATGGAATAACAGTTCCCTGATTTTAGATCACTTTCTGCTTCTCATACTTTGCAAATTAATTCTACTGTGTCCAACAATAAAAATATGTAATGTACATTATATGCTAATCATTTATTTTCTATTTATTTTTTTCTTCACAGATATCTTAAATAGTGTACCCTCTAAAAATATTGGTACAGCATTATAGCACTTAAGACAATACAGTACAATATGAGGAATCAATTTTAAAATTAGCTGTATTAAAAAAATATAGGGGAAAGGAAATGTAAACATTTGTTAGTTTTTGTGTGTATTTGTAAATCATAAATCAAAAGTGATCAAAATGTGTCATTGAGCAGTAATTTACGGCTGTCTGTTTCCCGGCCTGCGTTAACACTCAGGTCAGATTAATGCCCCAATTCTTTTGGATATTATTATATGTTATCTAACTGCTTGTCTAAGGGTCAGCGTTAATCTGTGCAACTTCCCTCTGCAGTCATCAAAACAATTATTATATAGTTACCCCACACTTCATTCTGTATAGCGTGCGTTTGCATCGTCGTGACTATATAATACTTATAAAACATTGGCTTAAAATATCTTGCAGCATGTCTCTTCAATTATGACATTAAAAGTATGTTGCATTGTCCGTTATCAGGGACGAGGAGAAAGGGAAGAAGATGTGGAGTAAATACCTGGAAAGGGAAGATAGTAAAATCGTTGGTGAGTTGCACTAAGTACGACATCATTTACCGGTAACCACCAATGCAGATGAGGCTGAGGTGTGAAATATTTTGTCTTTTAGACCTGTTTGTTGGGCAGCTCAAGAGCTCTCTGACCTGCAGCCACTGTGGTTTCTGCTCCACTGTCTTTGACCCTTTCTGGGATCTGTCCCTGCCTATTGCCAAGGTTTGGACACTCGATATGCCACACAATGAGTGCGAGGATGTTTTTTTTTTTGTTTTTTTTCTCCCCACACTTGTCATTACATACTCAACTGATCAACTTTACTGCATGAAACCAAACCTCCGACAATATAGCCAACAGGCTAAAAGAAATTGGATGACTGTTTGAATTTGAAAGTCATATATGAGATCTGAAAGCACATCTTAAAATGCAAACTCTTGTTTTCCTCTCTGTATCTGTTTGTGTGTATGCGTGTGCGTGCGCGCATGTGTGTCATAATGTGAACGCATCTGTTTGCGCCCAGAAGGGCTACGGTGAGGTGAGCCTCATGGACTGCATGCGCCTCTTCACCAAGGAAGATGTCCTGGATGGAGACGAGAAGCCAGTACGTTTCATTACACAACAGCGTCTTACACGTTGGCGAACGCGCCTTTCATGACAATACAGTAACATATTGTTTGGTTTTCTCCACAGACGTGCTACAAGTGCAAAGCCAGACGAAGATGCACCAAGAAATTCACAGTCCAGAAGTTTCCCAAGATCTTAGTTCTGCGTATCTTTTCTATTAACGCTTTTTGATTTGACTTGAAGGCTTTGTTGCTATGTTCAAGTATGTACACAATCTAAACATAAGTCATTTAAGAATGTTACTCCAGCAGACTTGTCAAACATTAAGCACTAAGTGCATCAGACTAATCCAATAGCCCCTGTAGCAGGCCCTCAGTGGCTTAAGCCTCAAGGTTTTAGCTTGGACATAACATTCCAATCACACTGGTTATTTTCCGACTTCCAGCAACAACTCCCCATTCATTAAACTTAAAATGATGGAGTGGGCCACAATTTTTCATCAGCGATACTTGGGGGCCCACATAGGATCACACACTTCCTAACCAGATGGACAAAATATATTGCATGTCTTTTTTTTTTTTTCTTAGTGAACTAATCTCCATGACCGCATTTTAATTTATTTCATGCTCAATGCATGTATACAAGACCAAGCCTGGATAGATTGTAACTTTTCAGTGAATTTCATTGCTCTGTGCTTGTTGTGATGCCCGCTGATAATTAGGTCAATCCATTTCATTCAAGGGCAGCATGAAAGTGCTGAACCAATATTAAGAGCATTTTTTTCAGAAAAATCAGTTTTAAAGTGGAAGTCAACCATAAACATTTCTTGACAATAATATATGTGACCTCACTAGTATAAAAATGACATTCTGATTAATAGTACATTTGTCGAATATAAGTTATGCAGCAAAATCCAGCCATTTTATCTATTTCAGGGGACGAACATTTTGCCACTTGCTGTTGACTGAAGATGACATCATAGTTGCTCAGCGTTCAGGAAACGACCAATCACAGCTCACCTGTTTTCTGAAGCCAAGCTGTGATTGGTTGTTACCTGAGACCTGAGCAACTGTGATGTCATTTTCACGCGACAGCAAGTGTCAAAATGGCCGCCTTCTGATATTGATTGATTTTGCTGCTTAACTCATATTCCACTAATGCAATATGAACCAAAATACCGTATTTAGACTAGTTGGGCTGCGTAGAACATTACTGTCAAAAAATAATTATTCGGCCTACTCAAGTTGTAGTGTCGGACAATATTTGACCTAGTGCAAGTGCAACTTAGCAATGTACACCATCAAGTGGTGAAAGATGATATTCCAGTTTACAACATTCGCAGGGAATAGTAAATAGCAAAAATCTGTCTGTGACTGAAGCCCATTGATAAGCATTAGTTGTTTTTTGTGTAAGCCCCAAAAAATATTCAGAAATGCTTATAGACCTCAAATGTGCATTTTGTGAAAAAAGAAATAGGGGATGGGTAGCTTCTGCTAAGACAAAAAAAACACGAATAGGTGAATATGCGGAAGTCGAACCACAAGTATTTATTTAAACGAACCAGTGGGGCCTTCAGAGTGTTGGCGGCCAGTTAGTTGCCCATCATCACTGGATGAAACTTTTCAACCTCTCTCTACACTGAACCAAAGCCCACAATGACACCTACAGGAGAGGATGCAAAATGTGCTGATGTCAATCGAAAGCCAAGTCATTGCTTTTCACTTCGCGTGTCCACAGTTGCTTTCCTCTTTCATGTCTTGGTATCTGACTGCAATCAAATGTTCAAGTCTAATGACTTTCACCAGTGATACCACTAGCTAACAATTGATAGTTAGATAATCTTTTTGCATTGCTGGTTGTAAACGAGTGCAGCAAAAGAAGACATGCTCCTTGACTCCTTGCCATGCAGACCTCAAACGATTCTCAGAAGCAAGAAGAACCAGCAAACTGTCAACTTTTGTCAACTTCCCCATGAAGGATCTTGACTTGCGAGAGTTTGCTTCTGAAAACAGCAGTAAGTTTGCAAAGAAATATCCGACACATCACATAGGCATGTCGACATCCTTGACATTGTTTGTTTGCTTTTTAATGTTGACATGTAAAATCCAAATCCTTTTTCTGTTGTTCTTTAGTAAACGCCGTGTACAACCTGTATGCAGTGTCCAATCACTCAGGCACCACAATGGGGGGTCACTACATAGCCTACTGTCGCAACCCAACATCTGGGGAGTGGTACACCTTCAATGACTCCAGGTATGTTACAACTGTGACCTTGGACTAAAAGGGAGAACTTCATGAAAGTCATATGGTGGCTAGAAGACTGCTTCATTTGCATCCTTTAGTCAATATGCTCCTTGGATATGTTAAGATGGTTTTTGCCCAAGTCTGTTTCCTATTAAGTGACGGTAATGAATGAATGAATCAAGAACCACATTTGACACATTACTGACAAATATTCAAAAGTTGTATGTTAAACAGTTTTATTCACCCAGCACTGATCCTCAAAAAGTTAGTAGAGATGTCGATAATGGAAGTAAAGTACGTAGAAAGGAACAAGCCATTATTAATGTATTGCAATTTATTTATTTAATTTTATTTTTGCACTTCATCCAGTTTTCATGAATTACACATGGGCCACAAACTGCTGTGAATATTAGGCTTACTGTATTTCATTATAACACTTTGATTATGTCACAGCCATTTGCTGCCAGCTTGTGTACGCACTACGCATAATGATGATCAACTGTAATGCTGCTGTAACGAAAATTTCCCTGTATTAATTCAATACTACAGGTACACCACATTTTTACTATTATTTTGCACTTCACGTAGCTTAGTGTTAACATTTATAATGGCTTGATATCCATTACATAAGTTCTTCTTTAGACTAATTACATAATGAATGTGATGGCCAGATATTTACGTGGAGTTGGCAGACTTATTAGTCTGTATTACTAGTAGTGATGTAACGATAATGGCAATATCGTGACAGCGCGATATTAAAACGGCCACGATATTTCGTCGTCGTCATATGATGGTATTAAAAGCAGCACATCTCTTAAAAAGTTGTTTTGATTTAATTTTGTGCAGTTCTAGTACCCTCTGGTGGCCATTTCTTTTTCTTTTCTTTTTTTTTTCTTTTTTTTTTTTAGTGCAGTTTAATTTTCACAAGGCATGTTTTGGCCCTTCTATGTTTAAAATCCACGCTAATGGTCAGATGAAGGGGGACGTAATATGCTTTTGAACCAAGTCAATATGTGGAGGAACTCAATGTGTGCTTACATTAGCAAGTAAGTGCCTCAGAATTTTTATATATATTATATTTATTTTTTGTTATATATATTTATAATATTTTAATATTTCATTGCTGTAATGTACAAAAGCACAATATTGTGTGCGTTTTCTTTAGTATGAGCTCATTATTCTTTACAATAGCGTGACCTTTTTTTGTATCGCCAACCTCCCCACTACATCGTGATAATTATCGTATCGTGACCTTCATATCATGATAATACCATATCGTGATGTTTGTATATCGTTACATCCCTAATCACTAGTGACAATTTATGGATCAAGGTTAGACATTCATTGACAATAATCCACACCAAATGTGTCTGCACACCATGATAAACTCTTGTCACACACTTCCCTCTCCAGAGTAACGCCAATGTCCTCCAGCCAAGTGCGCAGCAGTGACAGCTACGTCTTGTTCTACGAGCTAGCTTCCTCCTCGCGCATGTGAAGCCCGGCGGACGACGGCAGGCCGCAGCGGCACTCTCGACAGACGGTCGGATGGAAAACGAGCGCGGACACGCGCACGAAGGCTCGCCCCCACCAGGATGGAGGCTCCTCGTTTCGGCAGAGACGGCGGGAGGAGGGACACGCACGAACGTGATCACCAGCCCTGCTTTTGCCCTCGTCTGTACTCACCGTTTTCATCCAGGGTAGAGGTGTGTTTGTGTCTAGTATGTGTGATTGTGTGTGTTAGACGGACACAGGGCGATAATCCCATTGACCCGAGGAACCCGTGCACCTCCATCTCCCGCGTTTCTCTATGCACCACCAGCTCAACTCCTGACTGCGCCTTCACTTTTTCTTGGTTGCCTCAAATTGACTTGCAGGTTTGTTTGTTTTTTTTTTGTTTTTTTGTTTTTTGAGTCCTTTCTGTTTTTGAGAATATTTGTTTTTGTCATTCTTATGTTATTTGAGGTTGGAAAATCACTTTCGTAACATCATCGTTGTCACCATTTTGGACTTAAGTTAAACCGTCCTCACTTTGTGACTGTGAAAGGAATGGTGATGATTATGCGATGCATGCAGCCCACCGGCCACCCCCACTGCATCAAAACACTCCTTCATTTTTGTCAGCATCATCTTTTTTTGTTGTTTCTTTTTTTTTTTGCTCAAAACACAGCTGCGAAGCAGTTGGCACTGTGAGCCTTGTATGTCTGATTTGAGCTGTGTTTTTCTCACATGGTTGCTACCAATGTTTGCTAAGTGTTGTGAATGGGCTAGCATCTGATATGGATTTATTAATTTGATAAAAGTAAAGCTTAAGTCCTCATCAGTCCATATGAGGTATTCCTCTCCTGTTTCATGCCATTGAACAACAAGGAAAGAATGTTTAAAGAAGATTAAAAAAAAAAAAATACAAACGATCTGTATATTTTTATATCCTGATGCAATATAGAGAATGTACAATTCAATGGTGCTGAAGCTGACCCATAACTGTTTTCATTTGGTTTGGTTACCAGGTTTCAAGAAAGGAAGAAAAAATATATATATTTATGCTTAAAGGATATTGTAATGAGACTCTTTTTAACAGTGAAAATGAGTAAATATGGTATATAGATATATATGAATAAAATTCCACAAAACTACTGCTTTTGGCGTTTTATTTGTCGTTCAGCCATCTTCATGTTTTACTCAGACGAGAAACTTCTGGCCCACACACTGCAAGCCAGGCCCACTTTATTTTCTAACAATTGGTACACATAATACTTATACCGTAAGTGCTGTGCAGCCTGGCCTACTTCAGACTGCTCCATTATCCAAAGGCCTGTTTTCGCAGCAAGCCCTGGATGCTGAGTGCAGTTCGAGGCCTAGCTCAACGTCAACGTTAGAATCCACCCACATGGATTAGCGACCTCGAACCTAACCCCCAAATCTGCCATTGCCTCGAAGCTGCTTTTTTTTTTTCTTTTTTTTTTTGAAAACAAAACAAAAACACTGTCGGCTTTGTGTGCCATCATTCCTATAACATTGCGCACAGTGTTGTTTGAACACTTTATTGAACAAATACTAATCTCAATCGTCCAGGGAGGCGCTATCTGCTGCATGGTCAGACTGTTTAGTTAGCTCCGCCCACGACTGACTAATGGTTGAGTGTTTGTAATTTTCGATGTTCTATAATGTGTTTAAAAAAATAACGTAACGTCATAAGAAGTTACATCATTAAATCTGCAAATGTTACCAAAAGAAAAATATTTTTCAAACCATTCTGTAAAATCCGTGTGGGCGGAGTCAAATTTAAATCCACCCCGCGTGGCTCCACGCCTTAAATTGCGCTTGCATCCAATCCATCAAGGTACCTTTCTCTCTCTCTGTCTCTCTCTCTCTCTCTATCTCTATCTCTATCTCTATCTCTCTCGCACGCGCACTCTCTCTATCTGTCTATCAATCTATCTCGCTCTCTCTATCTCGCGCTCTCTCCCCCTCTCTCTCTCTCTCTCTCTGTCTCTCTCTCACTGTCTCTCACTGTTTCTCACTCTCACAAACTCACACACAAGGGCCACAATACAGAACTATCAAGAGGAAAATGAGGGCCACCAGACCAAAAACAAAGAGCTAACAGCAAGCATCAAGAAAGCCTGCTCTTCCAGGACCCAGGCAATGCGACGGCACTATTGAATATTGACGTATTGTTTTGAAAATTGCATCCATCCATCCATCCATCTTGTTTTTCCCATGCAAAACACTGGGAAGTATGCATGGTGATTTCTTCACGTTATTCTAAATTTTTAACATCCTGCTTTCATGGGTTACTTAAGTTGAGGGCCCTGAATATATAATCTATATGAAACTTTGTTTTTTTTTTTTAATGGAATTGCAGAAATTATTTAACTTTTTGAGGATATTCCGTGAGCCGGTACCTTAACGTGGTGGAGGGGTTTGCGTGTTCCAATGACCCTAGGAGCTATGTTGTCTGGGGCTTTATGCCCCTGGTAGGGTCACCCATGGCAAACAGGTCCTAGGTGAGGGGCCAGACTAAGAACGGCTCAGAAGACCCCTATGATGACGACGATATTTGGAGAAGCGTTTCCCTCGCCCGGACGCGGGTCACCGGGGCCCCCCCTCTGGAGCCAGGCCTGGAGGCGGGGCTCGCTGGCGAGCGCCTGGTGGCCGGGCCTGCACCCATGGGGCCCGGCCGGGCACAGCCCGAAGAGGCAACGTGGGTCCCCCTTCCCACGGGCTCACCACCGGTGGGAGGGGCCAAAGGGGTCGGGTGCAGTGTAGGCTGGGTGGCGGCCAAGGGAGGAGACCTTGGCGGACCGACCCCCGGCTACAGAAACTGGCTCTTGGGACATGGAATGTCACCTCTCTGGCAGGGAAGGAGCCCGAGCTGGTGTGTGAGGCAGAGAAGTTCCGACTAGACATAGTCGGACTCGCCTCCACACACAGCTTGGGCTCTGGTACCGGTCCTCTTGAGAGGGGTTGGACTCTCTTCCACTCTGGAGTTGCCCATGGTGTGAGGCGCAGAGCAGGTGTGGGCATACTTATTGCCCCCCGGCTCGGCGCCTGTACGTTGGGGTTTACCCCGGTGGACGAGAGGGTTGCTTCCCTCCGCCTTCGGGTGGGGGGACGGGTCCTGACTGTTGTTTGTGCATATGCACCAAACAGCAGTTCAGAGTACCCACCCTTTTTGGAGTCCTTGGAGGGTGTGCTGGAGAGCGCTCCCTCTGGGGACTCCCTCGTCCTGCTGGGGGACTTCAACGCTCACGTGGGGAATGACAGTGAGACCTGGAGGGGCGTGATTGGGAGGAACGGCCCCCCTGATCGGAACCCGAGCGGTGTTCTGTTATTGGACTTCTGTGCTCGTCACGGTTTGTCCATAACGAACACCATGTTCAAGCATAAGGGTGTCCATATGTGCACTTGGCACCAGGACACCCTAGGCCGCAGTTCGATGATCGACTTTGTAGTCGTGTCATCGGATTTGCGGCCGCATGTTTTGGACACTCGGGTGAAGAGAGGGGCGGAGCTGTCAACTGATCACCACCTGGTGGTGTGTTGGCTCCGATGGTGGGGGAAGATGCCGGTCCGACCTGGCAGACCCAAACGTATTGTGAGGGTTTGCTGGGAACGTCTGGCGGAATCCCCTGTCAGAAGGAGTTTCAATGCCCACCTCCGGCAGAGCTTCTCCCTTGTCTCGGGGGAGGCGGGGGACATTGAGTCCGAATGGGCCATGTTCCGCGCCTCCATTGTTGAGGCGGCCGATCGGAGCTGTGGCCGTAAGGTGGTCGGTGCCTGTCGTGGCGGCAATCCTCGAACCCGCTGGTGGACACCAGCGGTAAGGGATGCCGTCAAGCTGAAGAAGGAGTCCTATCGGGCCTTTTTGGCCTGTCGGACTCCGGAGGCAGCTGACAGGTACCGGATGGCCAAGCGGAACGCGGCTTCGGCGGTTGCTGAGGCAAAAACTCGGGCATGGGAGGAATTCGGTGAGGCCATGGAAAACGACTTCCGGACGGCTTCGAGGAAATTCTGGTCCACCATCCGGCGTCTCAGGAGGGGAAAGCATTGCACCGTTAACACTGTTTATAGTGGCGATGGGGTACTGCTGACCTCGACTCGGGACGTCGTGAAGCGGTGGGGGGAATACTTCGAAGACCTCCTCAATTCCACCAACACGTCTCCTTTTGAGGAAGCAGAGTCTGGGGACTCTGGGGTGGGCTCTCCTATCTCTGGGGTCGAAGTCACTGAGGTGGTTGGAAAGCTCCTCGGTGGCAGGGCCCCGGGGGTGGATGAGATCCGCCCGGAGTTCCTAAAGACTCTGGATGTTGTGGGGCTGTCGTGGTTGACACGCCTCTACAACATCGCGTGGACATCGGGGACAGTGCCTCTGGATTGGCAGACCGGGGTGGTGGTCCCCCTTTTTAAGAAGGGGGACCGGAGGGTGTGTTCCAACTACAGAGGGATCACACTCCTCAGCCTCCCTGGTAAGGTCTATTCAGGGGTGCTGGAGAGGAGGGTCCGTCGGGAGGTCGAATCTCGGATTCAGGAGGAGCAGTGTGGTTTTCGTCCTGGCCGTGGAACAGTGGACCAGCTCTACACCCTCCGCAGGATCCTCGAGGGTGCGTGGGAGTTCGCTCAACCAGTCCACATATGTTTTGTGGATTTGGAGAAGGCGTTCGACCGTGTCCCTCGGGGAGTTCTGTGGGGGGTGCTTCGGGAGTACGGGGTGCCGGGCCCCTTGATACGGGCTGTTCGGTCCCTGTACGACCGTTGCCAGAGTTTGGTCCGCATTGCCGGCAGTAAGTCGGATTCGTTTCCGGTGAGGGTTGGACTCCGCCAAGGTTGCCCTTTGTCACCGATTCTGTTCATAACTTTTATGGACAGAATTTCTAGGCGCAGCCGAGGCGTGGAGGGGTTCCGGTTTGGTGGCCTCAACATTGCATCTCTGCTCTTTGCAGATGATGTGGTGCTGTTGGCTTCATCAGGCCGGGGCCTTCAGCTCTCACTGGAGCGGTTCGCAGCCGAGTGTGAAGCGGCTGGGATGAGGATCAGCACCTCCAAATCCGAGACCATGGTCCTCAGTCGGAAAAGGGTGGAGTGTCGTCTTCAGGTCGGGGATGAGATCCTGCCCCAAGTGGAGGAGTTCAAGTATCTTGGGGTCTTGTTCACGAGTGAGGGTGGGATGGAGCGGGAGATCGACAGGCGGATCGGTGCAGCGTCTGCAGTGATGCGGACTCTGTATCGGTCCGTCGTGGTGAAGAAAGAGCTGAGCCAAAAGGCAAAGCTCTCGATTTACCGGTCGATCTACGTTCCAACCCTCACCTATGGTCACGAGCTGTGGGTCGTGACCGAAAGAACGAGATCCCGGATACAAGCGGCCGAAATGAGCTTCCTCCGCAGGGTGTCCGGGCTCTCCCTTAGAGATAGGGTGAGAAGCTCGGTCATCCGGGAGGGACTCAGAGTCGAGCCGCTGCTCCTCCGCGTTGAGAGGAGCCAGCTGAGGTGGCTCGGGCATCTGGTTCGGATGCCTCCTGGACGCCTCCCTGGGGAGGTGTTCCGGGCATGTCCCACTGGCGGGAGGCCCCGGGGACGACCCAGGACACGCTGGAGAGACTATGTCTCTCGGCTGGCCTGGGAACGCCTCGGGATCCCGCCGGAGGAGCTGGTTGAAGTGGCTGGGGAGAGGGAAGTCTGGGTTTCCCTCCTGAAGCTGCTGCCCCCGCGACCCGACCCCGGATAAGCGGAAGAAGATGGATGGATGGATGGAGGATATTCAAATTTTTTTATGAGCACCACCTGTATGTTTTGCATCAATAGCTACAACATCAAGAAATTTGATTTCATTTACTCGTTCAATTTTAATTGAGTCAACAGTGATTTTGACTGTTTGATTTAACTAGTGCCAAAAATTCTAAACTTTGTTTTCTCTAGGGTGAAAGATAATTTGTGTCAAAGCAGTTTTTAATAGGTTTAACACGTTTTCCACAGTACTCAGAAGCTGTTCGAGATTTAGCTTTTGCCTCTGCATGACTAGCATCCAAACCAGGCGGATTGTTACAGTCGACAAACGGCATTTCGTCACATTTTGAAATCAAAACAATCCTCACAAATGAGCTTCCTTTCACCGAGTTGACCGCCATTTTGATTTGTGACTTAAACTCGAAATCGTCAATTAGCCAATCGAATTTGCATCATAACTTTATTAGCCTTTTTTCTTTTTCTTTTTTACGATACTGATTGTAGGGGAGGAATGCTAATAGTTCACTGATTCAGCTGAGCGAGCTGTCTTCACACTGGTGTGTAGGCCAAACACCACTTGAGGCCGACTCAGAACAAGGTTCCAAATGATACTCCACACAAAGGTTGACTTTCTTTGATTTACTCCAAATTAATTGATTCAATTCAGTTCAAGTGGTACAGTATTTCTTCCATCTTCTTTGCTGCCTATATGTACGGCTTTCAACAGGCGGTGAAAGAGGGGTTGAGATATCCTCTTCTTTAACATGTGGATGTGCAGCTGCTCTCTGAACACTGTTACTTGGTGGTGGTGATGGTGGAAGGTCAACCAGTGCCAACTCGTCCATCGCTGAACTCGACCACACAGGTGGAGCAGGCCAGTCATCCTCTTCGGGGCCGTCAGCCGCAGCCAATGGTGGGGACTGTACAATCTCTGGTCTGCAGACAGGAGAAGATCGGCTTGTAAAGTTGTGAAAAGCATCTACTAGTTGCTTCATATCGGCCCGCAGAGCTCTCATGTCTATGAGTTCTGATGCCAAGTGCCGCTGTGTCTCTTGTAGGAGGTGTCTCTCATGACGGATGTCCTCCAATTCAGATCTTATGTCCTCTTGTGGGTGACAGGGCTGCATCGGATGAAGTGGAGTAGAGTGAACAGGGGACATCTTCCGTTCTGGTGTCAGCAGGGAGACAAGCAGATCCTCTTGGGGGTGCTGCTCCTTGCCATAGCACCTGTCCGTCTCTTGGAGATTAGTGTTCCGCCGCTGCATGTGGCTTGGTAGGGAAAAATCATACGCTGAGGTGAGGGTGGTCATCCTGGCCCGATCCTCCAGGTGAGGGACCTCTTCGTCCTCTCTGTACCTCCATATGCTGCGGTCCTGAAAATCCACTTCATAATCCTCATAGCGGGCAGGGGGACGAATCTGTCGTCGGGGACGTGCATCATAATCTTCATGCTCTGAGTATTGATCCATCTTGATGTAAACACAGCTCATCCGTCTCGAAGGACCTTCAATGTAGGGGAGGAATGCTAATAGTTCACTGATTCAGGTGAGCGAGCTGTCTTCACACCGGTGTGTTGGCCAAACACCACTTGAGGCCGACTCAGACCAAGGTTCCAAATGATACTCCATACAAGGGTTGACTTTCTTTGATTTACTCCAAATTAATTGATTCAATTCAGTTCAAGTGGTACAGTATTTCTTCCATCTTCATATATATGTTATTCGTTTAGTGTCTGTATGGGTGTGTGTGTGTGTGTGTGTGTGTGTGTGTGTGTGTGTGTGTGTGTGTGTGTGTGTGTGTGTGTGTGTGTGTGTGTGTGTGTGTGTGTGTGTGTGTGTGTGCGAGTGTGAGAGAGAGTGTGGGTGTGGTTTCCAGTCATCGACGCACACCACTGGACCAACTCACGACACAGCACACACGCGAGCGCCAGACTTTCCTGCTATCGCTGCTGGCGAAGACTGACTGGGTAATCGGCCACACGCAAGAGCGCGAGGAAAGCTATGTCACGTGAATTTACCCTCCAATGAATAGAGATGACAAATTATGCAAATTAGGATTAGTCTCCGTTACGAGGTTAACAACGTTGAACATATCAGACCCAAGGAATAGACTACATTGTAGCCTTTTCTACACTGATAGCTGTTTGTTTGCGTGCCATTGCTTGTATTACTATGTGTTCCAATTAAATAAAATGATAAAACAGTGGGGGAAAAGAAAGGCTGTTCTGCTAGTCCGTCTCCAGTGACTGCCGAGCAGTAAATACATAAATAAGTGGAAACTACTAATAATTATTTGAAATATTTTCAATGTAAACTTGAAATCTGTCAAAACAACGTATGTATGTGTATGTATGTATGTATGTATGTATGTATGTATGTATGTATGTATGTACGTACATGTAGATACTGAATGTGTTTGAGGACTGTGTATTTCGCGTTCTGAATTTCATACTAGTTTCGGGTAAAAAAAAAAAGAAAAAAAAAAAGGTACATCCAATATGGCGGACAAGCTGACGTATAACAACAACAAGTTTACCTGTTCAAGGCGGCTTTAGCACATTGATGATTCTGATCCAGCGTCCACGAACTAAAAGCTGTAGAACGACAAGAAAGGCGCATAACATCATGTTAACCGCCTGGGCAAGTGGCGCCGTGGTGTTTCCTGGTCTCTTCTACGGGCTGGGGAAATTACTCAAGTTCAAGTTCAGACACTGGGACGACGCAGACGTAGTGACCGTCAGCGAAAGGTTGGTAGTTGTTGTAAGTTCATTCAAGCAGGTGCTGTACTCGAAGCCGCTTCCTGGTGCTTCAATGTAAAACAAAACGAAAAGCTTCAATCGTTTCTCTTATTATGAGAGCGATTGATTATATAATATAGGTTAAAAGTGCTTGTCAGTTTATAGTTTGTGAAATAATACTTCCTATTTTACAAGAGTCATCGGACACAAATTGTACGCACCGTAGTCTATCACATTACTAGTGCCTAATAACACAGTAATTAATGAAGTCTTATGGTAAATATTGGTATGAAAAACACTTAAAGACTATAGTCATTTTTTTAAATGCGGCGTGCACTAGCGTGTCTTCCTGTACCACGTGAAAACGCACAACGCAAACTATTTCACTACGCGCCGTTCGTAAAGTTGACTTGTAGACCCCAGCTTGTATCGGCCAAACTTAAATATACATTTGTGTTTTTCAGGCTGGTTTCTGCCATCCACGCTAGCATATCTACTGCAACTGGAATCACAGTGGTTTCATCTTGTAAGAATGTCATCACTGACAGGTAATTTCAGGTAATAAGAGATGAGTGGAGCAGTGGAACCTTCACAGTCAAACAACCTTTATATGTTGAATAAAAACATTATAACCATGAAATAATAATGGCTTTTGAGCAATGCAAGTGGGGGAAAAAAGTAAAACATTTTTTGTTTTGTTTTTTTTTTGTTTGTTTTTTTTTGGGGGGGGGGGGTGAGAGAAAGAGAGATTGGTTATAAATATAAAGATATGCAATGTAAAAAGGAAAATACATTGCAGTTTATAAATTGCAATTACATTGTAGTTTATTTAATGACAAATTCAAAACCAACTAAATCCTTTACAAAAAGGTGGTACAACCTCCCCTTTGTATTCAAGTTAAACAAGTAGCCTTCTGGTTGAACCTGCTTCCCTGGCTATTTAAAAAAAAAAAAAAAAACAGCGCAGTTGTATTTCAAAAAAGGCTTTTGCGATTTCTGTAATGCTTAATGTATTTATTTTGTTTACTATTTCCCCAAAATTTAAACTGCATGTCTGCTTCACAGTTATGTGGAATTTGCATATGTGGCTTTTTTTCTGACTTCTTCCAACTAAATGTTAATTTCGTCAACGAAAACTAAACAAATATAATTTCGTCAACAAAACTAGATTAGACTAGACTAAAACCTACAATAACTGGGACTAAATCAGTATGCATTTTTGTCAACTAATGCATACGAGACGAAAATGTTCACTGATAATAATCTGTGAATATTTTAGTTCATGAACAAAAACGAGACGAAAAATATGATTTTGTAAAATCTTGTCTCTGCTAATCTGTCATGTGACACCCCTTTTCAAATCTGCAGCTAGTGATGCAGCATACACAAACACATGGGACAGACAGCAGATGGATTCACGGTGAATGATTAAAAAAAAAAAAAAAAAAAAAAAAAAGAAGTAAATTATAGTCATAATGCAACATTAATCTAACGGTTATAATGTTCTTAATCCAACCAGTAACTAATGCTGGCTAATTTACTATCTTAGCATGGCGCCATAGTAGCCACGTGTTGATATACTACTGTACTGTTGTGTGTCATGTTGTTTTTCATCAAATAAATGAGAGAAAATTTAACGTGATATAATTTTAGACCTGAAATGTTCAACATAATCTGCTTAAAAAAGAAAGAAAGATAAATAAATAAATGACTAAATAAATAAATGAATGAAGGGGTTAAATGATTGTCCGGACTAAAATGAGACTAAAATGTTGACAGTTTTTGCTTACTAAATCTAGACAAATAAAATTATTATATCATCATTATTATTATAGTTTTCTTGACTAAAATAAAGACTAAAATGCCAGATTTATAGTTCACTAAAAATGGACTAAATAAAAACGGGATGAGTTTGAATAACTATGATAAAACCTGACAAGCATGATTGAAATTGGACTAAAACTGAGACTAAATTTGAAAATGTCGGATAAAATTAACACTACTTCCAACATTCCACAAAAACACGTTACGTCAATTGAAGACTAAATTGCCCATAGGTGGGAATGTGAACGCACAGGAATGACTGAACTGAGATTCAAACCTTGAACCTCAGGAAATATTTTCTTGACATTAGAGCAACCAGCATCAGGATTGTGTGGCTTATAGAAGGTTCCACTGCGCACAAGATTTGAGTTTATAAATGAATGTGTTCATATTTTCTACATGGAAATAAAAAGCAATTGACAGAACAAAAGACCCTCTTCAAAATTACATGTATTAGTTTCCTATGTCAGTTGTATTCTTCTGCTCACAAATTATTCTCCCCCTACACAGTCACTGGCTGGTCAATGAGTTTGTCTTGTTTGGCTCGTCGTATATGCTGACCGACCTGTTTGCCATGTACCTGAGCCATTACCACATTAAGAGGCTCCGATGTGCAAGCAATCTGCACAACCGCCACTCTCAGCAAACAATGAAGGCTTTCCTCGCCAAAGACTGGTTGCTTGTCCTCCATCACTTGGCACTGATTCTGGTTTTCATGCCCATCGTTTTGGTAAGAATTTACTGCCTCGCTTTGTCTGTCATGAACACTCATGTTGCTTCGTATCAGTTTTACAGAAGAGGACTAGGTGATTTCTTCCTCGGGTGCTTTTTCATCACGGAATTCAGCACACCTTTTCTGTGTTTTGGGAAGATTCTCATACAGGTACGCAGCACACCATCGACTTTAGGCTTTGTTCACAATAAGCAGTTTGGATGATGCTTCAAAAGATGGATGATGTGATTTTACCGATATATTAATTCCAATCTTGTGACACCTGGCCTTTCCAACTTTTTCTTTCTGTGCTGATGACATCATCACCGATTTTTATTTGCCTCTGACTTACTGTTCGTCTCCTGTCTGGGATCCAGCTGGGCCTTGACAACAGCAGGCTGCACAGAATCAACGGCATGTTAGTGCTCTTGACGTTCTTCACGTGTCGGATCCTGATCTTCCCCTTCATGTACTGGATGTACGCGCGGCAAGTTAACATTCCACTGCACCGAGTCGCCTTCCATCTGCCGTGGCACTGCAACGCAGGCAACCTGACCATCTTCGCACCCCAGGTCTACTGGTTTTACCTCCTGCTGAAGAAAGCCAAGCGACTGTATGATAAACAAAGGAAAGTAAATTAACTAAAAAAAAAACACAACGTAAAGTTGTTAGACGCACAATGGGGTGTAAGTGCAGCTATTCTTAATTTTTTTTTTAATAAATAAACAAAAATAATTTAAATTTAAAATACACTGTTTACAACTCAGGCATTAACTAAATTACATTACTGTACGCCTTTATAAGCACTGCTAGTCTGCCTTTCTGTTACAGCCAGCACAGTGCACTTTTATGGAAAAAATGAATGTAATAGTTTTTTTTTTAAGTTTAATAAAAAGAAAGAAAGAAATGTATTCAAGGTTGTTTTGATTCTATGTGTGTGTGTGTGTGGGTGTGTGTGTGGGTGTGGGTGTGTGTGTGGGTGTGTGTGTGGGTGTGTGGGGGGGGGGGGGGGGGGGGGGGGGGGGGGGGGGGGGGGGGGGTTCTTATTTTTTATCAGAAGTTGAACAAATCAGCCAGTGGCTGCTTTCGGGTATGTAAACAAAACAAAGTAAATTTTGCAACTTCAAGCTGCAGTATCGCATTTGGTCACATGGTGGCAGCACAATGCCATGCTAAACCAACTCCTTTCATTACTCAGTTCACAATGTTAGCAAAACTATGGGAACGCCGATTCTATGTCTATCGAAATATAAAATTAAACTTAAGGAAGCTTTAATATCAAAGAGATATGGCGTTGCAGAAGCTTGACTGACTGTATTTACAGACTTTCATATGTGTACTGCGATGGAATTATTTTTTCTAAAGTCACAATTCAGTTACGTTAAGATGTGTTTGAGGCTATATATAGCATTGGTAGTATATTTTTGTTATTAAGATGTTATTATTCTTAGGTGATGTCCACTCCTTGATAAGCACGTTCACGTGTTGTATTTATTTTAATTTTTTTACTGCCATATTTGTATTTTTTAAGCTTGTGTAAAATAACAAACAACCCAAAAAAAAACAAGCTAGCTACCTCTTAAACAAAACAAAAAAAAGTGTGTTAACGTGATATTTTTCTTCTTCAGCACAAGCACTTTTTATGCACCACATTTTATGTTTAAAAAAAAAAAAAAAAAAAAAAAAAAGGGGGGGGGGACTATTTGATATACAGTCAGATACGTTTATTTATGACACGTTATCAAATGGCATTACTAAGAGTAAATTTACTTTAGATGGATGTTTTGTGACTGACAAAGCTGTGATTTACACAGGTTGTGGTGATAACATGTCCTATTTTTAAACATGTTCCCACACTAGGTAGGTAGCAATTAAACACGCTTATCCATATATATATATATATATATATATATATATATATATATATATATATATATATATATATATATATATATATATATATATATATATATATATATATATATATATATATATATATATATATATATATACACACACACGTTATCCAATGCTTTTATTATGAAAGCACGTCATATGCCACAAACTGCCTCTCACACGTCACATCCGTTCGTCCACTCGGTTGAGCAACGTTGTTACCAAACCATAACAGCGAGTGTTTTGTTATTTTGCAATTAAGTGATATCTTATTTTATTCGGCTATACCTGCGACGACATCGACCATCATGCTTAAAACGTTGGCTTGTGGAGTTGCGACGTTTGCTGGATTTTACGTCGGCTTCAGAAAAGTACTCAGGTGGACCTTCACGCACTGGAGCGACGCAGATGTGTTGATCGTCAGCGAAAGGTAAGTCAGTCATCATTATCATTTGTGCAATTAACAAGCTCATGCGCCGCTTAATTCAACACTTTAAAGTGTTATTAAAGTCGATTTTATGCGTGCACTCTGCTCATGTTGGGCTGAGTTTACTTGAGGCAAACTGAGGGCGCATTAGTAGTTTGCTGCTGTTGTCCTTTGATTGGCTGCCAACAGCTACGGCTCACCCTTTCGGGTAGGGTGGGGACAGTCGTTGTTTATTTTTATATATTTTTTTCTACAATAACAGCTGGAAAACTACACACCATATGTGTCTAGGAAACATACATAAAACTGGCAAATGTCGAACTACTGATTGAACTTATAAAAAATGTACTTAACATAAGTAAAAATGATTTCTTTTCTGTCTATTATGCCGTTGTGATCATTTGGTACAACCAGAACAAAATCACACAAAATAGATTCCTTCTTTTGTTAACTTAGATCAGGGGTTTCCAGACCTAATCTTTCATGTTTTAGACATTTCCTCTCCTCCAACACACCTAATTCAAATGATCAGCTCATCAGCAACATAAAATCTCTGTAGAAGCCTAATAACGATCTTTTGAATCAGGTGTGTTGGAGGAAAGAAAACAGCTAAAACATGCAGGATAAGGAATCCTCGAGTACCAGAGTTGGGCAACCGTGATTTACATAGTACAGTTAAGTAGTCATAGTGACAAGAAGACAAAAATAAATAAATCACCATATGTGGGCTCGTATACAATTAAAACAATGTGATGCCATAACTTTGCTGACGTTATAGGAACACAAATGCAGCGCAAAACAAGCAGCACGATGGTAGACTGGTTAGCAGGACGTCTGCCTCCTCAGTTCAGAGGTTGAGGGTTCGATTCCGGGCTCCAGCCTCCCTGTGTGGAGTTTACATGCTTTCCCTGTATCTGCATGAATTTTCAACCACTAATAAAGTTGCATTAAAATTGCATCCTGTTGTTGCTGTTTTCAGGCTCATTGATGTTCTCCACGCTTCCTTGGCTACCACAACGGGAGTCATCACGGCGATATCCTGCAAGCATGTCATGACGGACAGGTCATTTTAAGATTTGAGCTTTGATAATCTTCAATCGCAATGGGACCTTTATAGTGAAATCCATCTTACCAATATTTTTTCTTACGGTTCACAGTCACTGGGTGCTCAGCGAGTTTCTGGTGTTTGGATATCCGTATTCGGCCATCGACCTGTACGCCTCGTATATAAGCCACTACCATACGCACAGGCTGAGAGGCAACAGCATGTACAACAAGCACTCTCTGTTGACACTGAAGGCTTTCCTCTCCCGCTATTGGTTGACAGTGCTTCATCACCTGGCAGTTCTCGGTATCCTCCTCCCCGTTGGCATTGTAAGAATTGAGTCTGCTGAAATGAGATTGTAAAACGTGAGACAGCTTTAGTCATCCTCATACGCGCGTGTCTTTCAGTTCTACAGGAGAGGACTGGGTGACTTTTTCATCGGCTGTTTGTTCATCACGGAACTCAGCGTCGCTTTTACTGCCATTTCAAAAATCATCGTCCAGGTACGTGACTATGGAGGACAAAAACTGTCAAAATTCAAAATAAATAAATAAATGACTAAAAGTGAAAATAAAAATGAACATAACAAAATTATATATATATATATATATATATTTATATAAAATTTTTTTTTTATTTCCATTCATTTTTATTTTTAATATAATTTTAAATTTGTATTTTTTTCATATTCGTTTTTATTTTCACTTTTAGTCATATATTTATTTGTTTGTTTATTTATTTATTTATGTATTTATTTTTTTAATTTTGGCAGTTTTGTTTTGGTCCGTACTGCCAAGTCGAATTGTTATTCAAATAAGGGGGCGGTCCTAAGCATGTCTTGGGTTGGACTCCACCGTTGCAAACTGCCTGTCATTGGTCGAGTGAGCAGCTCGGTGAACAAGGAAGTCTCGCCTTGCAATGGACGACCGCCCCCTTATTTGAATAACATTTTGATTTGGCAATATGGACCAAAACTGCCAAAAGTAAAAGTAAATACATGACAAAATAAATGACTACACAAATAAATAAATTACTAAAAGTGAATATAAAAAAATATAATTCAAAAATTATATTCAATGTATATATTTACGTATTTTGTTCTTTTTATTTCCATTTATATTTATTTTTGTGGATATAATTTTCTCATTTTATTTTTTATATCTGTTTTATTTTCACTTTTAGTCCTTTATTTATTTAGAATTTTGGCAGTTGTGGTCCTCTATACATGACTCACCAACATCGTCAGGGCTGGACTAAAACTAGATTGGACGCTTGAACGCAACCTCTTCCGTCTCGTTTCCAGGTGGGCCTGGAGAACTCCAGGCTGCACAAAATCAGCAGCGTCTTGGTTCTCATCACATTCATCATGTGTCGGATCCTGATCTTCCCCTACATGTATTGGAAGTACGGCCACGATTTTGGCATTCCGCTGCACAAAGTGCCCTCTCACCTGCCTTGGCACTGTAACGTCGGTAACCTGGCGATCCTTCTGCCTCAGCTCTACTGGTTTTACCTCCAGCTGAAGAAGGTCCAGCGAGTGTTCAGACATAAGAACGACTAACCCAAAACCTTTCGGGTGGAATTGGGCATTCACAGTGAGCATTAGTTTACCTGTAAATGTGTTCATTTCATTTCATGTTATGAACCACTTATCCTAATCCTCAAATGAGTCCCTATAAAGTGAAACTAAATGTCTTGCATACAAAAAGCATTAACAGCCTTGCTAAGTTTGAATGATTAAAAAAAAAAAGAATCGCCACATATAAAATAAGGTCATGCTGTTGTAGATGCTGTGTGCATGTCTGCTGAATGTGCGTAAACCAGTCCAGGCATCTGTCAATCAAATATAATATATACATGCATGTTTGAGCCATGAAATATTTCCACTAAAAAGCCTCTGGTGGCTGAACGATATTTCATCAAAACAATTCATTCAAACAATTTCAGTTAATGTACATTTTCAGCAATTACATATCTACAAACATGTATGATGTGTTTAGAAGCAAATCTTTAAAGGGATACTGGTTGGCAGTCAAAGTTAATATTTTTTCTATAATACAATTTTTTTTAAAAACACTTTTTGCAACTTGCTGTCAACTGAAAATGACGTCACAATTTGCTCAGGTAATGACCAATCACAGCTCACCTTGTGAATGTCACATGACCAAACCAGAAAACAAGTGAGCTGTCATTACATGAGCACGTAATATTTTTAGTCAACAAGTGGCCAAATTAGTTTTTAAAAGTATTAATTGTAACGTGAAAAATGAAAATATCAAATTATAAACAAAACATTAAAGCAGCTATATGGAAGATTTAAAATTTCAAATCTCTACTGCCACCTGTGGCCGAAAACAAACTGCACGCTCGTACACGCTGCGCGCACTCGTACGTGCACGACCTCAATACTGAAGACTGGGCTCTTCATATCCAATTAAACGATGTTTTCAGAGGTCAGAAGTTTTATAATGTTATACAAAGCTGGCTACTTCACAGAATGAGACTTTCGATCCCCACTAAACAATTGATGTCCACGGGACGTGCAGATCATATTGCTTTAGTCGGTCGAAGTCCAGTCCTGTGCTGTAGGCTACTCCAAAACGATGTGCAAATTACGTCAATTAATTGGACCACATTCCGATGATAATATGCAGTTACATATTGTAGTCACCCCGCTCGACAGACGTCAACCTGATTCTCGTCATTATTAGTGTGTCGCCCCCAGGCTAGCGTCATTGTGCATTAGCCGAAAGGTGGGCTGTCATTTATGGAAATTGACGATTGTGAAAAACATATAGACCCATTCACTACTTAGTGTGATATGGCCGTGAATGTTATCACCATTCAGTAGTACCGTTCACATTTCGTTAGCATAATGTAGCTACAATAGGCTGTTTTCACGGAGGAAAATAAGGCAACATTTAGCCTGATTGAAACGCCGCGGAATGGAACGTCTGTTCTTCATAAAGTCATTCTGTTCTATTACATTCAACTTTGCCGCCCCTTTCACGCTAAATGTGACCGTCCACCTCACTTTCACCCCAATAGTTACGACCGAGAAGTGATCGATCTTGAGGTTATTGGTATTTGAAAACAACACATTTTTTTTCTAAATGTCAAGATACTCGCTTCTTATCTTTTGGAGTAGAAAGAAAGCCAGCTGTGAATCACTTTTCTAATCCAAGTCCGATCTCAACTCTCTCCACCGCTGAAATGTCAAACCAATGTTCACTCTCGTTCTTGCCCGGCGTCGGTCACTATCAAGTTTAGATTTTTTTTTTTTTTTTCGTGGCACTTGACATTGTTTTCATTTTTTTTTTTTTTTAAGCAGCCTTCCGCGGAGTAACAGCGGGTGTCTGGGGCAGCGAAAATCTGTAAGTTCCGTCTTCGCGCGACAGGAAACAACTGACGAGGACGCGCATGACGTCACATCCCGCAGACAGGGCAGGAAATTCGAAGGATTCGGACCGGACGCTTCCTAAATAATATTGGCCAGAGGCTTGTAGGAGTACCCATTGTGAACAGCTAAGATGTTGATCTACTAATTAGAATATGTTTCAGTCATAAATGGTCAAATAAAAAGGCTATTGTAAAGATATTTTTTGGGGAAATCCTCCATATAGTAGCTTTAACTTTTTATTGCTATAATAGGCTAAATAAGTGAAGTATCCCTTTCAATTATTTTCCATTAGATGGCCAAAAGTGCAATTAACCTGTGTATCAACCTGCTGTCACTTATACAGCAGAATTGTTGTGGCTTCCTATGATTATTATCACATTTGTGTCCAGGTGAACAGGCCCGCATTTGCACATGAAGTGAATTCGCGAGTCAAATGACACAAGAGCCTCCATTATTTCAACATTCATACTTTTTGTGACATGCTTTTGTTGGGTGGTGGATTTCGCCTTGTGTGACGTGTGCCATGGCTCATTAATGACTGTAATAAAAATGCATGATGGGATTCTTATGCGTGAATTTTGTACTTTATATTTTTTAGCTCATATGTTGCAATAAAACACAAAAACACAATATTTATGATTTGCATTTAATTCACCCAAACTCAAAATTTATGCCTTTCGTTTCACCCCCAAAAGAAAAAGCATCATAAGTCGAACTACGGTATGTAAAACTGATCCAAAAAAGGTGGCAAGGGCATCATAATGCCAGTTGAGCTATCTTCTGCTGTAGGACAGATTTAATCTCCTTGTTGTCCAGGTTGTCTGTGATGGTGCAGAAAAAGTGTTTGGTGTTTTCGCTCTCCAGTGGGCTGCTGCTGTCAGGGAACGTGCCCACGATGGCCTGGTAATGACTGAGGATCTCCAGGCTGGACAGGAAGAGCGGTTCATTCTGGCCTCCTGGCATCATCACCTTGCAACAAAATGAAAGCCGTCAATCTATATTGCGAGTCAGTGAGAAAAACAAAGAATTCGCTGCAGTAAAGAACATTGAACCCTTGCATACTCACAGTTCGGCATTCCAAAAATTTGCTGATTAGTGCGTTTTATTTTGGGAACCTATGTGTTAACTCACCTATTTGTTGTTTTTATGCTGAGGGTAAAAACAAGCCCGATATAAAATATTGCTTAGTAATTTGGTAAAAAGTACAGTGATACCTCGGCTCACGAACGCTTCAGCTCACGAACTTTTCGCCTCACGAACATTAAATTCGCGAAAATTTAGTCTCGGCTGACGAACTACTTTTCGGCGGACGAACCAAACCACGCGGTCGAACAGCACCACGGTGGCGGCCACAAGAAGCTGACGCACGCTCACGGCGTCCCAGTTCGTCACCCCCTTTCTTTTGGTGCGGACGCGGTTTGTGTTTGATAGACATTTTGAGTGTACTTTTGCTATTATGGGACCGAAAAAGACCCCACCACAGGCTAGTGTTAAGCCTAATGCTTACCAGCGAGGGACGGCGATTCGGCGGCGCGTTTGCATTGTAGTCAATGGAGTTCGCGCCACTAAAAAAAGCGAAAGTGCCATCACGTACCTCAAAAAAGGAGAAAATCGTGCCACGGCTGTTTAGTCCCAGGAAAGAGGTGAAAGTAGTTGACGGTGCTCACTTGTTGACTCGCTAAAGTGCTCCACTTCCTTGTCACCAAGGGACACACCACCTCCGCTCCGGTGAGCACGAAAGTGCGAACGAGCGACAACCGTTCCATAAACACTCTACGCGGTGAAACGCTCGCGAATTAAGTAAGTCTACCATTGCTACTATCCTTAAGAACTACCATCACAAAGTAAAATAAAACGACTTTATTATACAGTACAATTTACTTCTTTAATTACAATACAATACAATAAAAAAATTATAAAAATAAATAATAAAAATAAGGTATATTTTTGTGTAGTTTTAAGGCTTATTTAGTAGAAAATTATGTTTTATAGGGACCTGGGAACGGACTATTCTCATTTTAATGGTTTCTTATGGGAAATAAATGTTCGGAAGAAGAACTTTTCGGTTTACACACACTCTCTGGGAACCAATTAAGTTCGTAAACCGAGGTATCACTGTATATCAAACCGAGAGGTGCACTATTTAATAGGGGGGGTGGGGGTGCTTTGCCGCCATCTTGTGGCATCTTTAGGCAATGTTTTTGTATTTACTAAAATAACGCAAATTTTCAACAATAATCTAATGTATTTGTATTAGGACTCTGCAAATAATCAAAATAAAATTTCAATGATTATACTCCACAATTACAAAATCAGCATAATCATTAAAAAAAAATTTGAGTTGTTTAAATGTATACATTTGCACCTTTATTAAATTTTAAAATAATTTAATAAATTTTGTTTCATTCAAAAGGTACTTGCATTATCATAGTGTTCCAAAGAATTTTGATTTATCTTAATATTTTTAACACTTAAAGGGATACTTGATTTTCTGCTGCAATATGTTATTTTGTCCAGAATGAATTTGACAACTTCATTATTTTTCATGTGCAATACCTTAAAATACTAATTTTTTCACTTGCTGTTGACTGAAGATGACATCACCTGTGCTGAGGAAGTATGTAACGACCAATCATGACTCAGTTTGTTGACCAAACCCATAAAACAGGTGAGCCATGATTGGTTGTTACCTACTTCTTCAGCACAGGTGATGTCATCTCCAGTCAACAAGTAGGGAAAAAAAAAAAAAAAAGTTTAAGTTTATTAATTGTACAAGAAATCAGATAATCATAAAGAAATTTGATAATCAAGTTATCAAATTAATTGTGGACAAAAATATAAACTTTTAAACTGCTGAACATGGCTCGATGACTCAAGTATCCCTTTAAACATTTTCTTGTTTCGTACCAAAACATAAAAGATCGTCTTAATTGTGATTTCACTTATTACCATAATAACTGTGATGAATATTTTCTTCATAATTGAGCAGCCCTAATTGGTACATCACCGACGTGAATGCTTCTTACCTGGACGTGTTGAACATGACAGAAGATCTGACTGAGAACGAAAAGGACCTCCTGACTGGGAACTTGCTCGACATCCTGCGCACCTTCTCGGAAATACTTCAAACAGTCCTGGGACATTTTGACTGCTGCGCAGGATACGTCGGAGACATTCGGTGGCGCGTCCTGTACTTGAGGCGAGATCGTCAGAGCGGCCGATGCGGGTAGGGCTAATTTGGCCCTCAGCGAGTTCATTACCTCCTTCACCGCGTGGGCATATAATCTGGCAACGTGAGCCCAGCCGTCTCCCGTCAGCCAATCAGAACAGCTGGATCCGCAGAGCAGCTGCAGGACTCGGAGCATGAGGACCGACAGGCAGAGTTCATAGGAAAACGTCCTCAAATCCAGAAGGGGCAGGAATTCCACGTACTCCAGCGAGAACGGCACATGGAGGCGACGGGAGGTGATCAGCTCCTTCAAGGCTCCGAGCAACCTGCCCCATTGGGGGACGGAGCACCACGGCATGGTCTGGGCTAGCGCCACCAGCAGGCCTTTGCTGAACATGCTGACGTGCTCTGACTGGCGCTGGTCCAGAGCCAGACGAGACAACATGGTAGACCGAAGGGCGTCGGACAACGCGCAGCACTCCATCCACGCCAAAAGGCCCGTACCATGTCCGTACTGGGGCAGGTTCAGACCCGACCAATCCTAAAGATGATGGAAAGATGAAGTTCATTTGGTTGCCGAGTGGCACGTCATCACTTCCAAAAGAAGTCCCACCTGCTCAGGAAGATCACACACTGCCAAGAGAGACGAGGGAACTTCGTTTTTGAAGTGTCCACCCCACACGGGTTTCAAGTGGAAGTAAACCGTCCAGTCCAGTCCCTTCATCTTATCGCGGAGCCAGAAGAGCGCTCTGGACCAGCGACTTGGGGCGGCTTCCACCTGGGCGCTGACCACCTGTGCCAGGGTGACCAGCACTGAGGTCAGCAGCTCTTTGCTTTCCATGGACCAACGGTGGACAGCACCCTCGGGTGCTTGATCCCAACACCTTGCAAGAGACAAACAGTCAGCAATAAGACAAGAGTCAACTCGGTAGGGCTGTGCAATTAAGCAAAATTCAATTACAATTTCAATTATTACACTACACAATTACAAAATCAGCATAATCCTTAAAAAAAAAAAAAAAAAAGATTATTAATACTAATTTTTGAGTTGTTTAAATTTATAAAATTGCCACTTATTTAAATTTTAAAATAACTAATTTAATTAATTTTATTTTACCCAAAAGGAGCTTGCATAATTAGTGTTTCAAAGAATTTTTTTGTCTCAATATTTTTTATATTTAAACAATTGTTTGTACCAAAAAAATTGTCCTAATGCACAGTACACATGCTGCACTCCAACGTTTTGCCAACATAAATAATTAAATAAATAACTACAGAAATAAATATATATATATATATATATATATATATATATATATATATATATATATATATATATATATATATATATATATATATATATATATATATATATATACACACACACATTAGGGGTGTGAATTGCCTAGTACCTGACGATTCGATTCGTATCACGATTCACAGGTCACGATTCGATTCGATACCGATTAATCCCGATACGAATTTATAAGTCGATTGTTGCGATTTTTTTTCATTCAAATTTAGAAAATACTAATCAGCAAGCTTGTAGAGTGTAAGATTTATATGAAAATGTATTATTTATTTATCTGAAATTTCAGTCTTATAGAGGTTGTAATCTGTTTCATGTTTGAACAGCATTAAAATAAAATATTAAGGCTTAATGTTCCGTTCATATAACATTCTTCCATGCTCAAGGTGTGAATCCTAACCCGAAGTCAGACGTTTTGTTGAATATTTTTCCATTAAAAATGGAAGTTTAAAAATCGATTCACACACACACAAAAAAAAAAAAAAAAAAAAAAAAAAAAAAAAAAGGCAATGATGATAAGACGTTGAATCGGTAAGACTACCGAATAAATAATTCTGAGCTCTTAAAAAAAAAAAAAAAAAAAAAAAAAAACAATCGATTTTTTTTATTGAATCGATTCGAGAATCGCGCGATGTAGTATCGCGATGTATCGCCGAATCGATTTTTTTAACACCCCTAATATATATATATATATATATATATATATATATATATATATATATATATATATATAAAATAAATGTACAATAAATAAATAAATATAATTGTAAATTATATTATTATGAATTCTGTTTGGTCCAAAAGGAACTTACATAATTATAGTGTTTCTATTTTTTGTTTTTAAATTGATCTTAGTATTTTTAAATGGGAAAACATTTTCTAGTTTTGTACCAAAAAATAATCGTGATTTCAATTATTGCCAAAATAATCGTGATTATTATTTTTTCCCTAATTGAGCAGCCGTTACAACTAGGCGTTTCAGAGTCACTTCATGGTGATAGTCCATGTCGGTAAGCAACTCAGAAGACGAAACCTCATAAGACACAATTTGGTAAATCTCATATTTTTCAAAAATGTACATTTTTGGTCAGTCCACATGTGTGGCTGTCATTTTTACAAATTATTGACCAATTAAAAGTGCTGACAATAGCTTGTTCTCTTTGACGATGCAATGTTACTGTTTGAAAAAAAAATATGCTGTTTTGGGGGTCTCCTGAATAGTGACTATTTTGGAGGTACAAAGTTTAGGGCCGACACCAATTATACACCTTTCATGTGACCAAAAATTTACATATTGCCACAGTCCTAAAATAATGGCTTGATATTTTATTAGTTTTTCTCCAGAAAGCACGAAAACTAAACCAAATACTGACTACCGTATTTTCCGCACTATAAGGCACACCTAAAAGCCTTCAATTTTTCAAAAGCTGACCATGCGCCTTATAATCCAGTGTGCCTTATATATGGATCAATATTGAGCCGCAGCAGGTCTCGTTGTCAAGACGCTATCGGTGACCCTGCACAATCGGTGACGCGCATGCGCAGAAGATCCCGCCATCTTGGATCTCTAGCTAATACTAATACTTTACCTCAGAGAAAATAATAAAACAGCTGTTTATTCATTTTGGGAGTGAATGGAGTTGTCAGAAAGCTGGTTTGTAATTATTACTAAAGTTTGACTGACCTATCTGACTGTTTTGTTGACATTCCCTATAGCGCAGTACCATCTAATGGATGCATAACGTAACCCCACCCTCTACTGTAGCGCCTTATATATGCAAAAAGTTTTAAAATATGTAATTCATTGAAGGTGTCCTTATAATGCCTTATAATGCGGTGCGCCTTATAATGTGGTGCGCCTTATATATGGAAAAAGTTTTACAATATGTCATTCATTGAAAGTGCGCCTTATAATGCGGTGCGCCTTATAGTGCGGAAAATACGGTATATTAATTAATTATTATATTATTGTAATATAGTATAATATATAAAAAACAATTTGTCAAAAATTAAATATGCCATTACTTTAGCAAGGTAAAAATATTTAAATAATGTAATTTTATACAGGAACATCTTAAGAAATTGTGAATGTATTATTTTAGTAGTTCAATTCAAAAAGTGAAACTCATTTAGAATAACTGCAGAGAGTGAAATACACGATTTTTCCTTTACAGTATGTTGCATGTGCCCCACTCGACTAAACACAGCATTCTGATTAATATTGCATTTGTGGAATATGGATTAAGCAGCAAAATCCATCAATTTTTATCCATCTCAGGCGGCCATTTTGCCACTTGCAGTCAATTAAAAATGACATCACAGTTGCTCAGGACCAATCACAGGGCAGCTTCAGAAATTAGGTGAGCTGTAATTGGTCGTTACCCGAGTCCTGAGCAACTGTGATGTAATTTTTAATTAATTGCAAGTGACAAAATGGCCGCCTCCTGAGATGGATAAAAAGGGGTGGATTTTGCTGTACTATTCATATAAAAAAAAAAACACAGTATTAGTGAGTATACCATGGCTAGTAAGGCTGCATGAACATATTATTGTCGAGAAAATTCCTCTGCTTTAAAAACAAAACATTTTGTTAACTACCAGTATAGCTAACAAAAACCCACAATTTGCAATCAAAAGATATTAGACCATTACATAAGAACCAATGAAAATGACTTAAATTTGGTATTGTTATTTTCTTATTTATTTATGCATTTATTTATTGTTTATATAATTATATATTTTCATTTTGTTTTACTTATTAGAATTATTATTAATAATAATTTTAATTAGTTTGGAATTGGCCTATATTTCTAACCTTTAATTTAGTCTGTTTTATTTTATTTTTTTTAACCTTCATCTGCATCTTTTTTACAATTCTATTCTATCTACTTCTCCAAGTACAGTATTGTATTTCAAGATGCGTGCTGTATTTTCCCATTTATTTGATTTTTTCTTTGTTGCTAATATCCTATGTCTGAACTTACTGTCACCACATCTAGTGCTACCCAACTAATATGGTTACCTGACAATTTTAATGTAATATTTGCACTTAATGTTGTCCGCTTGTGTGCCTATTACTTGACCTTGTTTTATTTTTTTTCTGTTAGATTTTTAAGTGAGGTAGACGGTCTGTAACAACATTAAAATTGTAACAATTGTTCTGAGGACCCCTAGTATAGTATGTACTAATAATTAAGTCACTAGTCATGTGATCAACCTGAGGGCCTGGTCGTGCATCTGAGCCAAGACGAAGAGCAAAGGAAAGGGTGAGCAATCCAGCAGCCAGTGGGTTGAGGACGAGGTGGCCACTTCCTGAGCATCCACACATAAGGCAGCATGGAGCAGTTGCAGGCTTAAAGTGAGATCAACAGAGTTGTTGCCTGAAGGGAATATAAAGCATATAATGAATTGGACATCTGGCATAGGAAAAATAGAAAACAAATGAAAGATTAAATGCAATACACTGACCTGCGAGGGTGAGGTTAGGCAGAACGAAAGTGTTGACGAGCTCCTGAGGTGACAGAAGGACTTCTTTTTCTCCTTCACCTGTCGCCACTGGCAGCATCAACAGAGCCACAAACTTGACGAACTGTTCCTTTTCATTATCTGAGAGTGCTTTGCTGCTTACGACTTCCTGTAGACACCTGCAGAGCAACCGTGTTGGATTTCGTCTCCCGTCGCGTTCGTCTTTGTTTTCCGTCCAACATGCCAGTCCGGGCAACTGCTTCAGGATGTTGCTCATGAGAGCGAACGCCCCTTTATTGACGACGGCAGAATGGCAGCAGGATCTCAAAGTCGCCTCGGGGTTCTGGAAGGCAACTCTGGCGACCAAAGACACCGCCGTGCTGAGGTTGCCGTCCGCCGTCGGAGCCCCGCCTCCTCCCTGGATGATGCAATTGAAAGCCATGTTGAGCTCCTGCTCAAAGCTGGCAACCAGAGCGGAGCTGCCCGAGCATCCGAAGAAGCCCTTGCTGGATGATTTAAGGACAGCAGCCAAAGTTTTATTTTTGTCTTCCAAGGAGAGGGCGGTGAAGACGGCCGTGACAACTTTGAGCAGCCTCCTGCCCCGGCTCACAGCCAAGTTCTCGCCGTGGAGTTGACTTGTGAGGGTGGAGACCAGTTGGGTGAGCGCGTCGCACCACTGGAAGGCCGCTTGGTTCTTTTCAAGGCACTCCAGCCACTGCTCATCACAGGCCACCCAGCTCTTCTCGCTAGCAAACAACACGGCGACGTCGTCAAAGTCCTGCAGCCGGTGACTGATGATGGTCACGGCAACACTCATACGAACCTCAGACAAACTCTCTACAACGGGGAAAGCCATTTCTGCCAGTAAACGGCAGAGCTTATTCTTCGCAGCTTCTTCTTCTCCTGTCATGTTGACTTGTTTGAGAGTTGCCAGCATTCTGAGGACACTTTGCTGTAGTTTGAAAGCGGCGTAGCTGACAGGGGAGCTGCTACACACTTTCAGCAAGTCGCGGTTTTGCCACAAATGGGTGAGCTCTGACACACTTTTTAAGGCTTCACGAAGACTCAGTCTGCTGGCCTGAAACTGGGATGGACTGGAAGAGGCTCTGAGGTCTCGCTGAGCCTCCTGTATAAGCTCCAAACTCAGCTTGTCACCGTTCTTCTCTCTAATGCTCATGGCTTTAGATAGAAACTCCACCTTGTCTTCGATTGGAAGTACAACTGAATGATCCATGAGAAAAGTTGTGTAAAGAGCGTCAAGACAATTTGAGAGCGCATTGAAGCAGTGCTCCGGTTTAGATATGACATCTTTCATATCTGTGAGCGTGTTAAGGAGAATGTCTAGGACGTCAGTGTTGTCCGATAACACTGATGAATCCAGTTTCAGCCTCTTGGAAGCGTGATGAGTCAAACTAGCAGGCTGAGGAGTAAGACGAGCAAACTGGTTTGCAAACAAAATTTCAATACTTTCCTGTCCCTCTGCGAACTGCAGATCTCTGTCTTTCCACAGTTGCCACCACAACTCAAGAAAAAAGTGGACGTCATCGTCCCCCACAGGGTTGCTCTTCAAATGCTCCGACAACCGCTCCAGCTCAGAACACATTTGATGCAGCGGAAGACACAGTAGAACATGAGCAAATATGTCTACAGCTGACAAGGATTTGAGCAACTCTATCAGGAGAGTGTAGTTGACTTCTGGGAGGGAGTTCTGCATAAGGAAAAACGGGCTCTCCTTCCATGCCTCTTCCACATCCTCTCCATGTTCCTTGCTCAACAACTTCAACCACACAGCACAAACTAATTGTTTCCTCCAGGAGGTAGCCTTGCTTTTGAGATGGCCGACAACAGCCTCCTCGCCACAGATTTCCCTCACGGCGGCCAGGACTGGATCGCACACCTTGGGCCAGTCACATTTCTGGAGGGAGCTCAGGGATGATGGAAGACACAACTTTTCAGCCAGGAGGAAAGATCCCTGAAGAATGGCCCAGTCTGAAAGAAAAATGACAGAAATTCAGGTATTACTGCTATAAAGGCTCCTCAAATTCTTAAACGAATTACGAGTTTTAAAAGAAAGGTAAGGGCGGCACGGTAGTCGAGTGGTTAGCACGTCCGCTTCTCAGTTCTGAGGTCTCCGGTTCGAGTCCAGGCTCGGACCTTCCTGGGTGGAGTTTGCATGTTCTCCCCGTGCCCGCGTGGGTCTTCTCCGGGTACTCCGGTCTCCTCCCACATTTCCAAAGACATGCATGGCAGGTTAATTGGGCGCTCCAAATTGTCCCTAGGTGTGCGTGTATATATACATACATACATACATACATACATACATATATATATATATATATATATATATATATATATATATATATATATATATATATATATATATATATTAGGGCTGCACAATATATCGAAAAAATATCGATATCGCGATATTGGCCCTTGCAATATGCATATCGCAAAGGCATGCAATAAGTTTTATATGGAATTTTATGCTTTTTATATGAATTTGACCAGTCAGATGCTAACTAAAATGTGCATCTCCATTCAATAGTTGAAAATTATCAAGACATAATTACAATTAATTAACTAAGATTACATTAAGGTTGCTTATTTTGCCACATGAAAAATGTTTTTCTTTCATTAGGTAATATAAATGAAATTTCTTTAGGTACATGTTAAATATCGCAATAATATCGATATCGCTATATTCAGCAAGTATATCGCATATCGCATGTTTTTCCAATATCGTGCAGCCCTAATATATATATATATATAAAACTGAGAAACGCAGATCCACTTATATACAGTTATATCCGATTACAAATACAAACGTGCTTCGAGAAAATTTGCTTTTGTAGTGCAAGATTGATCTACAGGCAACAATTTACATGATAAAAAAAATAATTTTGTGTGTTCTCCTAGCAATACTGAGACAATAAATGGCACTAAAGTGTGACATCAGTCACTCCTCCTCTCTGCAAAAACATAAATATTAATAATTTCAGGTTTTCCGCCATGTTAGAAAGTAAAAAGTGTTCTTTGCATTGATACAAGTGCCATGCATCAAATTGTACGTGTGTAGACAGCAGACAGTACGAGCACTGCATTACTAGAGGCCAAATTTTTTTCAGTGCATACAAGAGAAATGACCAAACGGTAAATATCTTTAGTTTTGTGCTTAAGTACATTTACTTGTGTTGCTTTAAACACAATTTGTCTGAATATATTAAATAAGTCAATGTAGATCTTCGTGACAAAATAGTCAACTTTACCTTTATCCATGATCATGTAGGTTGTTGAACGTGGCGTCAGTAAGTATTACTATCATTTGAAGCCAAAATGTGTCAGAACCGAACTGTAGTTAATTCCCTATCACACAAATGTATCATTACTGTGATCATCGCAGAGAACACGCAAATGGTCAAAATGTCAAGATTTCAAGCATGCGGGGAAAAAAGAAACTTCCGCTGTCTCCAGACAACGAGGCCAGACAAGGAGCGATTTCAGGTGCTGGCACTTGCCTACAGCGCTACCGTATGACTTATTTGAGTATTACAACAAGGACAACCTACCCGGAAGTACTGCCGTCGCCCGTCTTTTTTTTTTTTTTTTTTAAACACTGTTTTTCGTGTACCGGCGTACCATTTTGTTTATTACCCCCTTCAATACTACACACACACTCATTGTCTATCAAAATCGTCACAGTGCGGTTTTCGCGTGGCGTTATCATTTTCCTAAAAATGAAAGTGAAAGTAAACCGATACCTGGTGCTCGGACAGCAAGTCGGAGACGTCTTACCTTTAGAATTATGTGTTTGCTAAAGCTATTCACTTTATTCTTATTTCTATGTGCGGGTAAGTAAGTCAATATTTAAAGTTTTTACGCAAGAAAGAGATTTTCGTGCTAATCCGTGTGTCTGCAAGACTGCATAAGATTGTCATTCCATGTCATGTAGCCTATGTTGAAATCACGTCTTTTCTTCCGTGTAACTCCACTAGACGGTCGTTTGAGCATTTATTTATTTATTATCCTTGATGTTCATCTGAAGGTACTACTGGTACTAGTACGCTCACAAGTAGGACAACTTTTGTCATAGTACAAAAGGTAACTTCATGTTTCTAGTGAGGCAATAATTGACAACTGTGGGCTATTTTGTCTTATTGATATAATTTTTTTTTATTAGTATCTACTATTTAATATCGAGCACTTCACTGGTAATACTAATAGCATGCAGATATCAACCAGTATACAGTTTTGTTGCTGGAGCAGCGCTCCTACTAGGTCAAAGGTTGTCCAAGCAGTGAGCAGGAATGTCATAAAATAGTGACTCGTAGTAGTAGAAAAACGTTACTAGTAAGATGCAATACTCGAGTGTTGACTAACTTGACTTATCTCAAGTGAGGACAAACCGTACTAGTACATGGACCTATGCCACCACCAATCTGTGATCACAAATCAAGCTGTTTTTCTTAAAATGATATCCCACCAACTGGTGATTTTGTTTGGCAGGTGTCCAGGATGCAAATCCTCTAACATGGCTGCCCTGTACCTTCAGTGACTATATTGTGGTCGTCAAAAATGATGGTGGGCGTGACGTTCAGGTCCTGCAAAGATCCAGCATTCTGCAGTTTGGTCAGCTGGGAGACAGTCCTGTTAACCCTCACGTCGTTACTTTCCTTGTTATTGGTGAGATCTTTATTATTTATATAACAGCAACTCACCTTGAAAGGCACTTCTTGACTCTGTTCTCTGTCAAGAGTCCAAACTGGACCTTCGGCACTATGTGGAGGACATGGAATCGGATCGTGTGGCTTGTGGCATTCATAGATCCAACATGGAGGGCGTCCAGGTGAAATGGCCGAGCCAGAAGTCCCATGAGTACAACTCTTGGTTTGCCATCACCCTGACACACACCGAAGGCTTGTTCACCGTCTCTGGAGTCCTCAGACATCCATGTGACCCCCCTCCCTCGGGACAACAGGATGTCCGCAATTGGCCCGCTATTGTGGACAGTCAGACACTCATTACGAAAGGTATCAGTTGAGTCTACATATTATATGTTATATATGATGTGAATTGTATATAATTCCACTTAAGATATCTGCAAAATTGATGTGGAAATCACTCTCAGGTGCTAAACCATTTGACACAGGTGGTGTTTTGCTCATACAACAGTGGCCGTAAAATTGCCTCGTTGACTTCTTTATTTGTTTGAATGCAATGAACAGGGATATGGTACAACCAAAATTCTAATATTTCTTCCACAAAATTATCTGACTATATTTCCAACAGTGTACTGTACTCTCTTCATTTTCTAGCGATTCTTATGACTGAACTGCTTCTACTACTGTGTATAGATGTCAGACTTATTTGTCCAATCAGATTTCAGTTTCTGTGTGTTGTCATGCCGATGTAATCTGCCAGGAGACTTCGGAATCAATAATGCTGTCTGAACTATATTAGCAATGGCCAACGGGACTGTTCTTTAACCAATCCAGTTTCATATTCATCCTCCAATGGCAAGCGAGCTGGATTTCCCAACCTCTTACTGGTTGGTCAGAGCAAAACTTGTTATTAGGGCGCAACAGACAGGGATTTTTCTTTTTAGGCTCATGCTGATTTTGATATTTTGCAGAAAAAAAATTCAGATAATCGATTAATCGGCCGCTTGCTGGTAATTAAAAATATGTGACCAACTCTAGTTAAAGGGTCCACATGTCAGTAGGTAATGTTTCACGTAACTGATAAAAATAAAGTGGTCAAAAATTTCATTTTTGAAAATTGTCTAAAAAAATAACCTCCTTAAGGTCTTTTGTTTTCATTTCCCGGTAGCCCGAAGGTGAAAATTGTAGTCAAAAGAGTAAAATAAATACATAAATTACATCATTAGCAAAAATGTTTTTAGCTGACTTGTAGCGAGCACGTCTCAGGAAATCTGCCACAAAATAACCCAGAGTTCCTCACCTATTATGTCATTTCACCAAATATTTATATCAATGCAACACATATCAACTAATAAAAGTCATCTTTGTTATCAAAATTGCTGTTGTAAATGTTGTCAAACAAAACTGGGACAAGCACTTGTTCAGGAACGATGATAAATGCATTGAATGGAGTCAGAGCTGCAACGGTTCATTCTGTGCGACAACACATTGACTCATTCATGAAAAATTGACAATATTTTGACATTCATTCTATAATTCTCCTTTGGATTATGATTATTTTGAAAATGGCTAAAATCATCCGATTCATCTGTTGGCTACAGCCAATTTTGAATAGCATTTTGCACATATGAATGCAAATCTAATCATCATATCTGGTAGGTGTAACTTATTATATTTTATATTTTTGTTTATGTCAAGATTCAGATTATGAAAACTTTTTTTGAATCCATATTGGGGCAATTTTTGTAACAGAGCATACAAGTGATACAAGTGTAAAATATATTATCTGCTATTGATTACAAGAAGTAAGATCAATATCTATCTACAGTATCTCCTGTGCTCTTAACCTAATGAGTTGTCACATTTGCATTTACATTTACAGTTGCAGTGATGATGAAAACACAAACTCCAACGGTGACATCAGGCCTGGGCTTCCAAAAAAAGCTCCACTGCCAGTTTGCTGTTGACCACAAGAAAGCAAACGTGAGCGTTCGGTGGCACCAGCAGTACCACGGCGAACAACGCAATCTCTTCAGTTATGCCAGCCACTCTGGGCAAATCGAGGGGAAGGGAGTTGAACTGAAGAATCTAGCAGGTGGCGACCTTTCTTACACCCTTCCCTACACTGAGGTCAAGCACGCGGGGACATACGTGTGCACCGTGTCAGTGTTTCCGCTGTCTTCCAGCCTTGATATAAGTCTACAAATTCAAGGTGAGGAACAGTCAAAGACATATGGCTACTGGCTACATTTCACAGTACAGTGTTCCATCGTTTATTGTGGGTGTTACGTTCCAAAAACTTCCTGCGATAATGGAAATACGCGTTAATTTAAAAAATAAATATATCAATGAAATCCTGTTAATTATATCTATTTTTTTTCCGTTTATTATATATGTTGTTGTTGTTTTTTTTGGTATATTTTTTACTTTATTACAAATGCTTTTTCATTCATCATATATGTTCTTTCTTCATTTACATTCATTTTTTCCATTAAAAGTATGTTTTGTTTTGTTTTGTTTTAATTTACTGATTACAGTATACAGCACACAGTACCATATATATGTTTTTCACTTACGGGTATTATATATGTTTTTTTTGTTTTGGTATGGTTTTTAGTTTATTTTGAATACTTTTTCATTCATCATTTTTTTCTTTTTTTTGCATTTACAGTCATTTTTTTCCATTAAAAGTATATTTTGTTTTGTTTTTAATTTACTTATTCCAGTATACAGCACAGTATATATTTTTTTCATTTACAGATATTATATATTTTTTTTGTTTTGGTATGGTTTTTAGTTTATTATAAATGCTTTTTCATTCATCATTTATGTCTTTTTTTTTCTTTTTTTTTTACATGTACAATCATTTTTTTCCATTAAAGTATGTTTTGTTCTGTTTTTTATTTGCTTATTACAGTATACAGCACAGTATATATATATTTTTTTCATTTACAGGTATTATATGTTTGTTGTTTTTTTTGGTATAGTTTTTAGTTTATTATGAATGTTTTTTCATTCATCATTTATGGGGTTTTTCTTTTTCCATTAAAACTATGTTGTTGTTTTTTAATTTACTTGTTATCAACACAGTATATATTTTCTATCTCCGGAATGCAATGTTGTGGCGCGACGGACAGACACCGTTGCAAAGGTCTCGTTGAGACGAAGCCGCGGATGCCCGAATGTCCCCGGTGGGGAGATATCCGCAAAACAGCGAGGGCGCGAAAGATGAACCCCCGATAAACGAGGGAACACTGCATACATAATTTGGATTTCAGATATCTGCAAAATTAAGTGTTTGTTTGTTTGTTTGTTTTTTTTTGTTTTTTTTATCCCAGAGTCCCCCCAGGTGTCCCTCAACGTTGGTCCCACACTCACATTGCAAGAGGGCGAGGAGAAGAAGGTGATTTGTGAGGCGGAGAACTACTACCCTCTGGACGTGCACATCGTCTGGTACGAGCAGGACCCGGCGTCTTCCGGCCAGAGGGTCGGCGCTCCTCTCCCGAAGGCGCTCGACAACATCCTGCTCTCCAGTCACAAAAACAACATGGACAAGACCTACTCGCTGTCGGCTTTCTTCTACCTGCAGGCTTCACACAGACACTCGGGGCGTCAGTTTACGTGCACCGTCTCCCATCAGTCGTTGCGAATGCCCATTAAAAAAAGTTTCATTCTGACCGTTGAAGGTGAGTCAAAGAAATTGTGCCAATATGTGGCAGCAGAAGAATATCATCTTGTCTCGATTTTGTCCTTCAGAACCTCCGAGCTGGTTCTTCATGCTCACTGTTGGCAGCGTTTTGGTCGTATTGTTGTCTATTTTGTATGTTACGCTAAGATACCTCCACCAGGGTGAGTATGTGTCATCTCGTCTGCTGCATCACCACATGTCACTGTTCAGTTTATGAGCTGAAATACATTAAAATGACTCGCATCCTTTTCTCCACAGCAAGAAAACATTCATTGCAGGTAAAACGAAATTTTGAATACAGTTCGGAGTTATCAAGTGACAGCAACAGAAATGTCAGGTCTATGTTTGTGTCTGTTTTTTGCAGAAAAAGCCATACTGATTGGACCTCATCATAGAGAAGAACACCCAGAAGCTGGCAAAGCATTTTTCCTTCATTTTACCAAAATAATAAGGTTGCATTGGGAGATTACTGCTACAAAAAAAGAAAAGCAGTTTGCCAAATCTTTTCCTCCAAGTGCCATGATTATGATGAACATAAAAATACAGAAGGCCCCAGTATTTGTCACAAACAAAACAGTTGTTATTCTTAAAAAGTGTACTTAATTACTACAGTATATATTTTTTTTAATTCTATTATGTGCGAATTGAAAAGTAATAGTATCATAAAAAACTGCTACTACTTAAGTGGTGTTTCAATTAAAAACTACTGCATAAAAAAGTTCCATTTAAAACAAATGCACCTAAATAAATGTTGTTTTTTACAAGACAGTTCTAAAAGTTGCGATGCAAATGTTTGAATTCAAACATTAAGACAACTGGAGGGATTATTAAAATAAAAAAATAAAAAATAAATAACTGGAGGGATTATTTCACATACCACTAGGGGGAGCCACCCTACCACTAGTGCTACCAGTACCGCTATGTAAAATAATCCGTCCAGTTGTATTTAATGTTTAATTCAAACATTTGCATTACAACTTTTAAGAAACGTTTTAAAACAAACAACAAAAATACTTTTATTTAGGTAAAAAAAAAAATTATTAAACTTTTCCATGCAATGCTTCTTTTGAGATGGAGTTTTCGCTAAAAATGTTGCTTGAGCATCAAATTGTACAATTTTGGTGGGCTTTTTAGATGACACTGTAATTAGTGCCATTTTATTTGTATTTTTTCCCCCATAAGTCAGTTGTACAAAATCCTACTCATAAAATGTTTTTTAAAAGAGTTGTCAGGCCTCTTTCGCAGACATCTGAAAAAGGAATAATGAAGGAGTGACTTTTCACTTCACTTCTAGAGAACATTAAAGATGTTATAGCAGCAGATGCTAATATTATCAAACTATTTTAATGGGTGCAATTCTGACTGACTTAGATTGTGAAATATGTCTCCTGCGTTTATGCATCATGAGCTTTTTCGTTCTGTGTGAATGTTTGTGGTAATCTCAACGGAGCATGACAAGCTCTAGAAGAGATCATCTGTCTCACACCTTCAACTTGTTTAAATAAACAGCAAAAGTCTGTCATGTGGTTCTTTACTATCAGATAAGTACACGTCATAGTCCTTTGGGTCCACGCAGTCTAGCTGCACATGTATGAAACATCTGTGTTATCGCGACATAATTTGTCTTTACAGTGATCATCTATGGGCCTTCTCGAAGGAATATAATAGGCATGAGACTACTTACTGTGGCAGAAATGGACGTTTCGTAATTGTTGTTGTAAGGGGGGGCATTTCCCTCTGTATATGGTTTCAATGTTATTTTGCTTCATTTTCCCTGTCAAAACGCAGCAGCTGGACAGAGTTCACACGGCTTAATCATAATTGCCTCATTGACTACAGAAAAAAAGAACATGGCCGCGTGCTGACTTATGACACGCTGTACAGCTCAGACCACCACAGTGAAACAAATCAATTAGAGGTGTCAAAATTAATTGACCAATTGACAACTAAATGATTATCAAAATTCACTGACAACTATTTTGGTAATTGATAAATCATTTAGACGTGTCTTTGTTTAATTTAAATACAGTAAGTCCAAATCCTCATTTCAGCCTGTCAACAGTTAATTTTCTTTTATGTCTGTAGTGCTTGATTATCATTTGTGTTTAATCAAGATTGTGTTAAGGATATACGTGTGCGTGCGTGCGAATAAGGATCCCAGAGCAGATAATCCGAGACAAATAACGATACTTAATTTAACAAAAGGCGCATGGAAAAAGTTCCAAGGAAGCAGCAATGTACAAAGTAGCAAAATAATAAAACTATACAGCATGAGTACCAAACAACCGAGAGTGCGCAGAAGTACTAAATCGCCGCGAGCAAGATGACAAAGGAGGAAAACTACTAGGCGTCTCCAAATAACTAAAAGAGCCGAAGAGCAACTAAGGACGCGCGCGTGGACAAAACCGCTGCGGACCGGAGAATACGTCATAAAACAAAACGTAGCAAGGCGAGGAACGAGTGGTCGCGTTGGCAGCACGCAAGGGAGCAATGCGGAATAGCCCGACGTCTCCTGTCTGCCGACACCCGGCTTTTAAACCCCTGCTGATTACAAAGTGACAGCAGGTGCGCCGTGGTTGACACCGCCCCTCTGGCACCATGGCAACTTCAACAGAAAACAAACTCAACAAGATAGCCTAAACATAACAGATTGGACGTTGCGTCTGCTTTTACTTTGGAAAACAATGCACTATATGTTCCCCCATTTTCTGAGATTTTACAGCCCAAACTAGTGACGGAACCCTAATGAATTTATAAAAAAAAAAAAAGAAAACTAGAGCTGCGAGCAGCTATAAAGGGCCCTCGCAGCCCGGGCCACGTTATGGTCCTTGCACGTTAGGGTACTGGCACGTTGGGGTACTGGCATATTGGAAGCAAAATTTCTTTGAAAATGGCATAATAAACGTTTACATGTAGAATATTTTTTTTGCCAGTGTGTGTCAAGCTCAACGGGTTTTGGTGATTGTTAAGACCTGCAAAAATCAGCGTCCTTTTTTATTTTTAGGCAATGAGTTGGCCTGATTGGTATTTTTTGTAAAAGTGTATATATACATCATCGCTCGTTGTACTCATTGCACAATGTTACTTTTATTGTCCAAAGGGGCAATCAAAAATGAATAAAACAAAATGGAAACGTACATACGTTTGGATCGGTGTGAAGCCAGTGAACAATTTGAGTGGTGGAAACTAAAAGAATATTCATAAATTACTTAGTCATCACACTTAGAATGAGTTTACATTTTTTGTACAAAATACCGTTTGTGGTTTTTAAAAAAAATATAATTATGCCTCAAGGGCTAGGTGGCGCTGTATTTATAACTGAATGTTGTCATCGAGATACCTTCAGGCTTTGATTATAAGCATACATGTCAAGTGTGGGATTTTTTTTGGAGCATGTACCGTGGAGTTATTAAGCATATCCTTCATTCACGATATTGCTTTTAATGTCCACAGAGGCTATCAAAAATAAATAAAAATATATATATGTTTGGATAAGTCTGATGCCAGTGAACATTTTGAGTGGTGGAAACTAAAAGAATATTCATAAATGACTGAGTTATCACACTTAGAATGAGTTTACATTTTTTGTACAAAATACCGTATGTGGGGTATTTTTTTTTATGCCTCAAGGGCTAGGTGGCGCTGCATATATAACTGAATGTTGTCATAGAGATAACTTCAGGCCTTGACGATAAACATACATGTCAAGTTTGGGATTTTTTGGAGCATGTACCGGGGAGTTATCAAGCATATCCTTTTTCATTGCGAAACACAAATTTTGATGCCACGCCCTCATCATATAGTATTTCGAAAAGTCAAGATTTTCCCCCCTGTCGTTGGCTCAGGTCTTGACATTGTCCAGGTCAAGTCTTAACTCAGTCGGATGAAACGTGGAGAAGAAGTGGGCAAAAGTATGTCCCCTGTAAATGTGCAAAAATCATCAAAAATGGGACATTCAAAAATTCGTAGCTCACTTCCTGTTCATTTTAGCATATGGGTCCAAGAGACTTTTATGTAGGTTTTGGGCTCCCTCATACACCTAAAATTTTTCGTAGATCTTGCTTAAACGTACAACCGGGGCTGCTTCATTAAAATTTTCTAGGGGGCGCTATTGAGTCATTTTTGTAAAAATAGCACAATCAACATTAAAATATTGCTCATTTTACCAGGCCAGATGTGTGTGCCAAGTTTCATGAGTTTCTGTGCATGTTTAGACCCTCAAAACCGGCGTTGTTTTCTTGGCGAACAGCGCTTAGCCACGCCACCAGCAATTCACGAAAACTCACAAACTTCGTGTTGTGACATCATGAAGGCCGAAACCCTCATCTGAGCAAATCTGAGGTAGGTCCAGTTAACGTGTTTGGACAAAAACGTAGAAGAAAATTCGTAAGAAAAAAAAAATGCCACTAGGTGGCGCTATCAGTAAGATGAAATACAAGTTCGTAGATGTCTTTAGGGCTGGACTCTAATCAAATGTGTGAAATTTTGAGAAGATAGGATCATCTCGGTCAAGTTAATGCAGCTTTTATTTTCACGAAAAATCTTCAGACTTTGCGTCACCGTAGCGGCCACGCCCTTTGGTGAAAAGTGACAATATTCGGTGTGGGGCATGATTAACATCTTAAGGCTTTTCTGACCAATTTTCAACTGGATCCCTTCAACGAGCTCAGCACAGTAGCTAAAAACGTAAAGTATGACATTTATTGTAACCACTAGGTGGCGCTATATGTATAACTGAATTTTATCATATAGATGTTTTCAGGCCGTGACTATTACGTTGCCTGAGAAGTTTGAGATTTTTTGGAGCTTGAACATGGGAGTTATTAAGCATTTGCTCTTTCTGGACAAATGAAATTTTAAAGGCAATATTTGATGCCCCGCCCCCGTCATATAGTATTTCGAAAAGGCAAGATTTTTTGCCCAGTTGTTCTCTTTGGTCTTGAGATGATAAATGCCAAGTTTGAAGTCAATTGGATGAAAAATGTTTGCAAAGAGGGAAAAAGAATGACCACAGTGAATGTGCCAAAATAGGCCAAAATTGGACATTAAAAAAATCATAGCTCACTTCCTGTACATTTTAGCTTCATGGTCCCAATAGACTTTTTTGTGCGTCTCGGGGTGCTACACATGCCTGCCAATTTTCGTTGCTCTAGCTCAAACGTGCCGGGCTTGGTTTTTAATTTTTCTACGCTCGGGGGCGCTATCGAGTCGCATTGTTATGACGACTTAATAATATCAAATTTTTCGCCGGGCCTGAGGAGTGTGCAAAGTTCGGTGAGTTTTCGTGAATGTTTAGGTACCCAAAATCGCGATCGTTTGCGGAGAATAAAGAAGAAGAAGAAGAAGAAGAAGAAGAAGAAGAAGAAGAAGAAGAAGAAGAAGAAGAAGAAGAAGAAGAAGAAGAATTTTTACAAAAACAATAGGGACCTCGCAGCGGTCGCTGCTCGGGCCCTAAAAAAAAAAAAAAAAAAAAAGAATAATCATTTTACTCTATTGCTCCCTTTTCATGCCTAGCGCAAGGGTGGCGTTTTCTTTCTTTTGTATTTGACAAGACTTTGTACAGGAAGAATTGGGCGTAAGGGATGTTTGCCACGTTGTCCACCGATGTTGGATGGAATGCAGCCAACATCCAGACGATCGAAGCAGCTCCCCTCATTTCTCTCAAAATCAGCAGAAGCTGTCACAATTGGGGCATAAAACAATTTGTATTACCTGGGTAAGATAAACAGAATGAGCTAAGAAAAAAAAAAGGTACATAAATTATAGTGTATACCAATTTTGAAGTATAAAATGAGGACATCTGAATGTCCCTTTCTAGTGTGAGCCTCAGCACAGCAATAAACAGAGAGTAAAGTGTTGACCAGTTGCAGATGTTTGCGTTAGCCGATTGCCAGCACCAAGTGCCTCCATGCAGGGCTGAGGGACAACGTGTGCAGCTCAGGCCCGTTCTCAAGTGTTCAGAGAAGACAAACAAAGCAGAGCAGGTGGGAAAGAAAATAGCAAATGATGCAACAGCTACTCGGTCAACTTGTGTTGCAGATCATCATGGACATTATCAGACTATTTGATAAGTTGTGTTGCCTCCCCCTGACTTTGAATACTGTAAACCATTAGATTTGTTTGAGTAACACCAAAATGCCAGCGTGTTTTTTTAATGCTATTTATTGATGAGGCTCATGTGAAGGTATTAGTTTATTGTGTTTGCGTTTGTGATGAATTATGTGAATACTGAATTCAGCTGTTTGTTTGTCTTTAACGCCAAACATATTAAATACAAGAGATTTTGGGCCCTCTGTTTCACGAGAATAATATTTTCTTCCAATTAAAACCCTGACATATATGATCTGACACATGCATTGCACGGATAATCCATTAGAGGGCAGTATCACCCAGGTAATGGCTTTTTTAACGGCCTTGCAAGATCGCCCCAATTAAGAAAGGAGAGACACCTTCCATCCATCCATTTCCTTGACCGCTTATTCCTCACTAGGGTCGCAGGGGGTGCTGGAGCCTATCTCTGCTGGCTTTGGGCAGTAGGCGGGGTACCACCTGGACTGGTTGCCAGCCAATCGCAGGGCACACAGAGACGAACAACCATCCACACTCACAAGCACACCTAGGAACAATTCGGAGCACCCAATTAACCTGCCATGCATGTCTTCGGAATGTGGGAGCAGACCGGAGTACCCGGAGAAGACCCACGCAGGCACGGGGAGAACATGCAAACTCCACCCAGGAAGGCCGGAGCTTGGACTCGAACCCGAGTCCCCAGTACTGGGAGGCGGACGTGCTAACCACTCTTCACCATGCCACCCCAGACACCTATACTTTTTAATAGTGGAAAATGTGTGTTTGATATGCCCTATATTTTTGACAGTTAAAAATGTGCAAATTTAAAGCATTGTGAACGGATGTATCAAATATGATATGAATCAAAAGTTCAAATCATTTTTTTGTTCAAAAGGACCAATAAATACTCTATTTACAAAGAATCAGAATTTTCTCTCATAAATTTCATGGTTCAGGCTTTTATTAAGTGCTGTGCAATCGGCTAGCGACCAGTCGAGTATGTAGCTGGCCTCTCACCCAAGATCAGTTCGGATAGGCTTCAGCGCATCTGCAACTGCAAACAAGATAAATGGTATAAATGATGATTGAGAAAATCCTTTGCGGTCAGACTGCACACACATCACTAAATTCTGAATTTATGTTTACCGGACTTCAAAGCCGCTTTCGCTTGTTTGTCTGTGGGGTTTTCTGCTTTTTCTTTTTTTCTTCAGTGAAGTATGACAGCCATTGGAAAATTTGCATCATGTTTTGTGTTTTAATGTGTTGTGGGTCTTCATTGAAATTCTCTTCTTCCCACTTTGTCCCTCTCGAGTTCAACCCAGAGGTAGAAGTCTCTTTAAAGCTTCAACACCGGTGTGGTTCTGAAGAAAAGCTTGTGTGGAAAAACAAAGTGGCTAATTGCTATCTCTGCTCTGTTCTGTTCTGTCTGGTGGACCTCTACATACGCACTCCACTTTGTGTTCCTGCCAATTTCCCTGCTGAGGTCAGATTGCAAATCTCTCCCTAGCAATAAAAAAAAAAAAAAAAAAGTGGGGTGACAGTGAGCTCAAGTTAAAAAATAAAGTTCATACATACAGTTTCTGGCTTGCCTGAATGAGCTCATCCTAGCCAGCAGTGCTGGATGTGGACTTTTTCCAGCTAAAAAGGAGCAAAAATATAAATGTAATTTATTTGTTTCAAACTAGCACATATTTAAGTCTGACCGTAAAATGGGTGTCAGAGCCATGTCATTGCATAACTATGCACGAGTTGATGAAAATGTTGGATGCAGTTATATTCAGATTAGGAACATTTTGCTTGTTAATTTGCACGCTGAGGTCAAACAGTGTCAAATATTGCTGTTGGTCTATATAATGTGAGTTTGAATGGTTGTTTGTCTGTGTGTCATGACTAGGGTCATTCAAGGGTAATGTTTGGGTCACGACCGTGTGGTCAAGTGTCTGTTTTGAACTGATGTAACAGCATCTGGTTTCAACTGGTAAAACGCAATGTGATGTCAGGCGCTATGTGATGTCAAGAATCTTTAATCGCTTTATCTAGTCAACAACCAATCAGATAATTCCATGGCAGTCCTGTTACCCACATGTCTAGCCACAACCACTCATATTTATTCACTGTCTATATAAGCTGTCTGAGAAATGTGTGTTTTGTCGGATTATTACCTCTGTTCCTCTGTACATCTCCACAGCCCAAGGGGGCTTGGCGACTCGTGATTCTCGATGCATTCTCGTTGTTTCTCGTCTAGTCAAGTTTGTTTTACGCCTCTCGATGTTATGCGAATTAAGAGTTAAAATCTTATTTGTGTTTGCGTATTTGGGATCCAACCTCGGAACGTAACCATGTGTACCCTATAATTTGATAGTTCAGTTATTTTGAGAGAACGATACATTTATGCTGTTTATATACGCTGTATACTGACTACTTGTCATTGTGTCCAATTGCCATTTCTTCTTGTTTTGTCTAGAGATAAGCTATAATTAAATATCTGAGCGGCGTACTCACTTTACAGTATATGTGCAATAATAATGTATATGGCCTGAGACGCTGGATAGCATTTTGTGTGGAAAATTAAGACCAAACTTATATGGCCTGAGACGCTGGATAGCATTTTGTGTGGAAAATTAAGACCAAACTTATATGGCCTGAGACGCTGGATAGCATTTTGTGTGGAAAATTAAGACCAAACTTATATGGCCTGAGACGCTGGATAGCATTTTGTGTGGAAGATTAAGACCAAACTGTGCACTAATGCCTCATATTGTGATTCATGACAAGTTGCAAGCTGCATTGCTCTCCGTGTGTTTACATGAAAACTGCTGGTAATTGATGGTGACCTTCAGCGACTGAAGTGCTTTTCGCCCGTTCACTCGTTCTCTTGTATACACTTCTCGGTCCCGTTTTAAATGTCTTCAGCGAGTGCCGTTCCCCTGCAAGGCAAGGTCACGCACAGACGCACACACATGGGACTTTGTGTGCATGCACTGGCTGTGCCATGTGCCAAGTGCCATGGTTATAATTCCAAGGAGCTGGCATCCAGTGAAGGAAAAAGCAATAAGTCGTGCGTGAAGTGAGTTGGTTACAACATTGTGCTTTAGAAAGTCTTGTGAATGACACAGTGACAAATTGTGCGTTAACCATCAACGTGCAATTTGATTCATGTCAGTTGGGCCACATCACACATTTGTATTCATTCGTTCTTACACTCTGACAGTTTTTTAGGTACAGTATAGAACATCTCTTTGTCATGCTCTTATTGTATGGAGGTTGTAATTTGCTTCACGTCTACATTGAAGACTGGAGGAAGTAGTCAATATGCGTCCTAGGAAATATTTTGATCTCCCCTTACCACTAAATCTGTTTTTCCTGTTAAATGATCAAAGAAGTCTGCATGGTCAGCACTTCACACATTCGAATTATAACCACCCACTGAATGGTGGTCTCCTCTGAACACCACCTTCATGTACACTGTAATTTTGAAGCAGATGTCAAACTACTACTTCAAGGAAAACCACAGGTGGTACTCAGGATACATCAAGATGGAGGGTCACTCAGTTTCGGTGGGGTAAACAATCACTCAGAGATTAGGCTGACTTTTCAGTTGTGATGAGAGACTTGCCCCAAAGAAGTGTACAAGCAAGACTCTATCATTAGTAATATTATTAAAATTGATATGACTCAAATGCCAATCAATATTTGGACTATTTCTCCTGTACAGCACTGTATTCCTCACTGAATGTTTGTAGTAAGCGCATATCCACTATCCTAGTGTGTTTACATGAAGGCAGTCCAGAAATACTTGCCGTTTGTTTAATCATGATGACGTACTTTCTTCTCTCATTCGAGACATACCTTTTAATGTTTATGGTCTGTTAGCAGCAGTCAGGACTGTGTGTTTTCATATGCTGGCGTGGGTAATGATGAAGGGAGAAAAAAAAGCAATCAGAATCATCTTTATTGGCCAAGTGTGTAAGAGCACACAAGGAATTGGTCTCCGTTAGTTTGAGCCGCACTAGTACTAGTATTACAGCAACAAAAAGAACATTTAGGACATAACGCATAACTAGAGAGCGTCGTTAATCAATGTAAGGACCAGTGTTGCCACAGTTACCTTGAAAAAGTAACTTAGTTACTTTACTGATTACTTGGTTTTAAAAGTAACTAAATTGCGTTACTGATTACTTGATTTTAAAAGTAACTAAGTTAGATTAAAAGTTACTTTTTTAGTTACTTTCAGCAGCTGCCGATAACACCATCTCAACATAAAAATAATGCGGTAGAAACGGAGTTCCAAATACTTTATTGAAAGTGCATTTTTAACATGAAAATAAAGTGTTTTTTTTTCTGAAAAACAAAATAGGCAGTCTCTCTTGACTTCTTGTAAATACTTTTTATAAAACAAAAAATAAAAATCTATCCAGGTTGAAAATGAAAATCCCCTTAATTCCTCTATTGTTTGTTCCGCTATTCCAGTGTGTACACTTGAGTCGACTCGTGCATGCTGAAAACTAGGGGTGGGAATCTCTGAAATGAGGCCGATTCGATATGTATCTCGATACACAGGTTGCGATTCGATTGAAAAACGATTATCTTTCAGAACAGAACGGTTCGATACGGTTCAATTAAGTTTGGGAGCGATACAATTTTCGATTCGATACGATTCATTTCAATATTCACAACTTATAGTGACATTTGTTGCTTGTAAACATTAATCTTAAAACACCACAAATTTTTACAGTATCTACAAATGTGAACAACAACAAATATGTCTTCTATATTTTTATATTTTGAATCAATTATTTAAATATACCGCAACAAAGGGCTGGGCGATATGACTGAAAAATGTATCAGTTTAAATATTTATTAGTAGTTATTGACAGTTATAATTGTTTTTTTGTGTGTTTTTTTTTCTCTTAAAAATAAGGATCAGGAAAACAAAAGGTTGATAATTTAATGTTAAATATAAATATTTAACCTTTAGACAGACACCAACACAATTAAACAGAATATGTGCACATTGTGAAGTATTTCAGAAACGTAAATTTAAGACATGAAATAAACCTACCGTCCAGCCAAAAGAAATATGAAGGCACCTGATGGAACAATAAATCTATCAAACACATTTTAACCACTTAATATATGCAAAAATATTTCCAAAAGTTCATTTCCCTTTTTAATCAACAATTTTTGTTTTTAACAATTTTTGTTTTTCTTTTGCCATGACATTCATTTTTGGTTAATGTATGACATCTTTTTTTTTTCTTTTTCTTTTTATCTGAGACACGATGGCCACAGAATCACTACTGTTTATATTTTGTTTTTTTTTGGGCTGTCGTTCATTTTGAGTTTGATGACGTCATCGTGGGCACGTCTCAGTTCTCCTATCTGCTGCTCATGCTAGTTGTGTACATTGACAGGGAGCCACAAACTGAGAAATGAGATACTTGCAGTGTGCTTTTAGCATAGCTGGTGTGTTGGCTGTGGGACATACCTGTGTCGTTTGAATCCATGCATTGGATCGTCACGGGAGTTATTCTTTTTGGCTCGCGCGCAGTACCAACGCCGGCCCGGGACATACAAGTGCACCGAGAGAACTCGATAGCCATGGGAAATACCGAGATGTACGGCACCGGCTTCTGCTAACTGTCTCCACTGTTGCATGTTGTCACTCGTTGTGCGCGCGCGCGCGCGCGCGCCGTGTCGCGAGCACGGCGTTGACGGTAGGCTCCCCCCCCCCAAGGTGCGTAACGTCTTTGCATTATGTTTACAACATCCGGGTAATGAAGCGTCTCTGAGCGCTACTTTGCTAGCTCTCTGTAAACACGGAAGTAGCTTGAATAGTGACGCTACTGAAATGTAAACAAAACAAGTAGAGCACGGCGCAGAACTCTTGCTATTGTTATGAAAACCATAAAGCCTCACTCACAACCGATTCACAGCCACGCGATATCCGGTCCACTACTGAAAACGTGACTTGTCTGACGTCACTCCCCCTGGCGAGAGGGCGGCGACGACCTCATCCCATAATGCTTCACGGACCAGGATGGAAATAAATTATTATTTTTTAAACACTTTTATGGTCCATAATGTACACTTTTTTTGTTGCGTTATGTGCCTGTTGGTTAATAAAACTTGTAGTAAAAGTATAATCACTTTTGTTTTGAATGTGCAAACCATTCACGACCAGACCATGGCTGAATTCAGTGTGGTGATCAATGACTTCCGCCTCATCTTCATAGTTAGCGGCAGTTGTTTGTGACTGTTACAACAGTGAGATATTTTGCCTTCTTCATGAAAATGTGGACTAACGCATTGAATCTCTGGACAGTAACTTTAATCAGACTACTTTGTAGAATAAAGTAACGCGTTAGACTAGTTAGAAAGCAAATTTTTTTTAGAAAGCACATTTTTTTTAGTAACGCAATTTGTTTTTTTTAAGTAACGAGTTACCGGCAATACTGGCAAGGACACCATTAGTGCAATTGACCTGAACAAGGAAGAGGTAGTGACCAGGATTTGGAGGGTATGAGAAGATTTTGCCCTCGTTTTAGTTTTAGTTCTTGTAGTCGACAAGAGTGGTTTTTTGTGGCAGCACCAAACCAGACTGTGATGGGTAAAAACACAGGACTGATTCAGTGGCTACTGTATAGAACTGTGACTGTCTCATCAGCTCCTGTGGCAAGCCGTGCTTCCTCGTCAGTAGCAAGAAGTACATCCTCTGCTGGGCCTTTTCCAGGATGAAGTTGATTTCGGTCTCACACCTCAGATCCTGACAGATCGGGCATAATTTGAAACCTGGATGTAAAAGCATTTACACTTTGGGCTGACTTCATTTCTGTCATGTTAGCCTTGCCCTGCTCCTTCTGTGTTATTTGCCACCTTTGTGTACTCAGCTGCATCTCAACTTTGAGATTAGTCCGAAAGTTTTGTTGCCCAGTTTCATTTCAGCCTAGCTGGATGTGTGTAAATCTTGTCTTGGGTGCGGGTTTTGCATGCATGTCATTAATTGCTTCTTCTTTTCATTTCTTTTTGGAGACTGTCCACAGCATCTTGTTTCTCTGACCTCCTTGCAATGACTAATCACAGCTCACCTGTTTTCTGAAGCTGAGCTGTGATTGGTTGTTACCTGAGACCTGAGCAACTGTGATGTCATTTTTACTCGAGCGCAAGTGGCAAAAAAGACCGCCTTCTGATATTGATAAGAAGTGCTGGATTTTACTGTTTAACTCATATTCCACTAACGGAATATTAACCCGAATACTGTATTTAGACTAGTGGGGCTTCATAGAACATATTATTGTAAAGATTTTATTTTATTTTTTTCGGTTGATTTCCCCTTTCATAAAGTATTTTTTCTTCAAATAAAGCAAAAATATGTCTGTATCAGACCATATAATAACCAAAAAGAACCTTCTTCCTGACCTCACTATTGTCATTCCTTCTAAAGAAATTGAAGATTTTGAAGAGATTGAAGTCAGCTGGCATAGGTTCCAGCTCACCTGCGACCCTAACAAGATCTTTTTCAAACATATTTTAAATCATAGAAATACATTGAAATAAAATAAGCACCTCTGCTCCATGTGTTTAGAATGGACAGGTGTTTCATTTCTTATGTGCTGTTGCAACCGCTGCTCTTGTGATTTCAGAGACATCTTAAAGGCATGAGTAAGTAAAACACCCTTTAATATATTGTTTTTGTCCATGTGTTGCATATTTTAAATCACTTACAGATCTGTATGTGACCTTCCGTCATACACTATGAATTCAAGTTTTCAAATGTTTCACCATTATAAAAGTATACTCTACAATCTTTTCCGTTTGTAGTTCCAGTATTCGTGTTAGACAAACAGAAAGTATGTTTTTGTCAGACAAGTGAATCACATTCAGTTGTCCAAATAAATCAAAAATTCAACTTGGACAGCAAGAGACTTTTTTTTTTTTGGACAACATCTTGGGATTTGATTTCATCCTACACTGATTCAAGCAGGTCATTCATAGTACCTGCTGACTCATTGTTACTGGAAAGAAGGGCTTCTCAGAGTGGGCCCGCAGTAGTCCTTGTCTAAGCGCCTCAAGGGATAGGAGTAGTTTCATTTTACAAATAAACTCAAACTCATTTTGATAGCTCAGTGAGTCATGATAAGAGTCTCAGCGTGAGTCACTAAAGTGCTTTGCAAGAATATCACATCATGTTTACACTACTTTTATGAATTGTGTTTGATACAAAAAATAACATAAACAATGTAAAGTTTTTTTTGGTTTAATAAATGTGGAAATTGTTATGAAGATAGATTTCATGTCATATTACAGTTCACATTAGATCATCATTGTCCTTTTTATTGTATACAACCAAAACACCAGCAAATTGATGTCATTTTGGTTCACATGCTACATAGTGAATTGCGACAGGGGGGGTTGCGCATCATGACATCACTCACAAGGAGAGATAAGGCGGCTAAGTCTATCAGAGCTCCCAACTACACTACACTAACACATGAGACAGAACAAATGCTTGACAGGGTGATTTGTGACACCATTCGTAGTAACTGTTTCCATTAGTTTGTAAGACATCATTGACTTTATGGCACACAATGACACCTGTGTATTGCATGCATGAGACTCGCATTTAGGAAAAAGAACCCTTGGTGACTGATGAAGCAAATACTTCATGACCTTTGAGCTCCTCTGGTTCGTTGCTGTCTGTATCTCAGCCCCCCACTCCCCTGACCTCCTCTCGCATGCTCGCAGGGGGAGAGAGAGAGAAGTGGGGGTGGGATGGGGGTTGACAATATTCCAGTAAATCAGGAACGAAACGACGCGTAAGGGTTAGTATTGGGATTGGGCCTTACGGTTAAGACAATGAATTCATGGATGTTTTAGACATACTCCTTTTACTACACACAAGACACACATGCACATTGACGCACACACGCCTACACATAAAGACTATCCAGTGTGTGGAATGTTTGCTCTCTTGTAGTCCAGTTACAAGGGGGCGGGGTCACTGGCCATCTATCTCATCAAACACTGACATCAAACATGACTATAATGGAAAAGTACAGGTAATGAAATGGAAGTGTGAGGTACTGTACATTTAAGCAAACAGAGACATCATTTCAACCCACCCTGATGCACTTGAAGTGATTTACCGTCACTGCACTGAAAGCTTTTCTCACTCGACTCCAGTTGCACTATTTATCTGAACAAAACACTGTCAGGCCAAGTGGATGGACAGATAATGATGGCAGAACGGCAGACAGAAAACAGACGCACAAGCAGCAGGGGCAAGGAGTTTATGCTGACCATTTGACTAAAATAAACTGATAGCGATGTTGTTTTAAATTCACATTGGAAATGAATGTGTGCCTTATTGTATTTAAAGTTATATGGACTATTGAATTATTGTAAAGTTGCAGTAAGAATGAAAAATAGGGTAGTTCATTCAGGTCTTTTTTCAGTTATTGTCTGAGTGTGACTTTCAAACATGGGTATTCATAGAATAGTGAATGCTGTCCTGCTTTAACAAAATAGTCACGCTAGCAAAATTAAGCAAGCATAAGCACCGTGAACACTCCGTTAGCAAGCCAAGGCTTCTACATTAAAGGTGGATTCAATAATGTTCTAAAGTGGAAGCCAAGCATCAGTTTGTCACGTTTAAAAAAAAACTGCGCATGCGGAAGACCATTCTACCAGCTCTCCTGCTCGTCCACTGCGGGAAACGCCTCTCAAATGTCGCTAACGTCCTTGCTCATCTTCATCATCATCTTCATTAGTCTCTGCAGCCGGCCTCGCTTCATACGAATGTCCTCTTGCGACTTTCAACTATTTTCAAAGTACGCGATCATCTCGGTGGAGCTACAACGATGAATGGCTCAATTCGAAGCTCACGAACGAAGCTAGCTACATGCTACAAACACTCGAAGTGCGCATGCGCAGCTAGGAACGAGCACGAACGACGTCGTTATGCATATTGATTGACAGGATCGAGAAACAGGCGGCACGGTGCAGAGTGGTTAGCACGTCCGCCTCCCAGTTCTGAGGACTCTGGTTCGAGTTCAGGCTCCGGCTTTCCTGGGTGGAGTTTGCATGTTTTCCCCGTGCCCGTGTGGGTTTTCTCCGGGTACTCCGGTCTCCTCCTAAATTCCAAAGACATGCATGGCAGATTAATTGGGCACTCCGAATTGTCCCTAGGTGTGCTTGTGAGTGTGGATGGTTGTTCGTCTCGGTGTGCCCTGCGATTGGTTGGCAACCGGTCCAGGGTGTCCCCTGCCTACTGCCCAGAGCCAGCTGAGATAGGCGCCAGCACCCCCCGCGACCCTTGTGAGGGGTAAGCGGTCAAGAAAATGGATGGATGGATGGATCGAGAAACAATCGTTAAGATGATCCACCCGGAAGACACAGCCACAAAAATATCCTTGAACCCACCTTTAAGTTCTAATGATTCCAAATACCATAACACTAAATTTATCAGTTAGAATCTTTATATTTAGTAATGTACATTCAATTAAAAATCAGAAAGAGGTATACCTGTCAAGCATAAATGTTCCTAATTCTATGTTGGTTATTAATCAAACATGGGTATCCATAATATGAAAAGTGAATGCTGTCCTGCTTTAACAAAATAGTAGCGCGAGCAAAATTAAGCTAGCATTACGCTGTAAACACTGCAACGTTAGCAAGCCAAGGCTTCTACATTGTTCTAAGAATTCTAATACCAGAACACTAAATTTATTAGTTAGAATTTTTATATTTAGTAATATTCATTCAGTTCGAGTCCAGGCTCCGGCCTTCCTGGGTGGAGTTTGCATGTTCTCCCCGTGCCCGCGTGGGTCTTCTCCGGGTACTCCGGTCTCCTCCCACAGTCCAAAAGACATGCATGGCAGGTTAATTGGGCGCTCCGAATTGTCCCTAGGTGTGCTTGTGAGTGTGGATGGTTGTTCGTCTCTGTGTGCCCTGCGAATGGCTGGCAACCAGTCCAGGGTGTCCCCCGCCTACTGCCCAGAGCCAGCTGAGATAGGCGCCAGCACCCCCGCGAACCTTGTGAGGAATAAGCGGTCAAGAAAATGGATGGATGGATGGATGGAATAGTCATTCAATTAAAAATCAGAAAGAGGTGATAATGTACCTGTCAAACGTAAATGTTGCTAATTCTATGTTGGTTATTAATCATTCTTTGCTTCTATTTGCTAATCTTATACCGACTTGTTAGCAAACGAGGAATGATCATTTAAAAAAAATATATTTATTTTCCAGAAATGTATATTCCAAAATACTTCCAGAAAGGTTAGTGCAAGGCTGCGGAGTGTGAGGGGGATCGGCACGGCAAATGATTGACACATATTGTCAGTTTTCGTCATTTATTTTACACAGTGTCATGTACAATGTCCAGTCATGTATCAACATATTGTCATAGGTTTTCTACAAATTTCCCACTTGTGGGACCCTGTTTTGTTTTTCCCCTCATAAAGCTCAACAAAGCTGCAACAGGTTTATTTTCTCATAAAAGAGAATGAAATAAAGGAGATGGAAAAAGAATTAGAAGAAAGGAGAGGTGCAGAGTGGAGGATGATAGTCTTTCCAATAGTTTACACAGTGCCTATAAAAGAACCCCCCCCCCCCCCCCCCCATCCACTCTCCCCTCCCCGAAATTTATGACCCTCCATGTTTCCTCACTCCACTGCCATCCTCCGCCTCCTTGTTCCCTCCCCTTCTGCTCCCTCCTTCAGACAAAACAGTGCTCAAGCCTGCGCGTTTAAACAAACCAGAGACAGCAGTGTGAGCACACACACGCAATGTCATACAGCTGTGATGTGTAACACAGAATGAGGCTGAGGTAAGTTCACTGCAGCTGTTAGTGAGGATTACATCATCGCAGTGTTTTATGGGAGTTATGAAACATAAGAATAGTTTATGTGAGTCCTTAAGAAAGACGTTGCGTTCTCTTTGGTGTTGTGCTGTACAAACGTTAGGTGATCCTCTGAATGGAAGACCATAATGCAAATTTCACAAATGCAGCTACAGGAATTATCTGCAAAAGGTCAAGTCTTCTTCTTGTTTCTGTCTTGTACTCTTCCAGAAGACACGTCCACGCCTGAAGAGCAGAGTTCTCTGGAGAAGAGGCGGCTCATGACAGCACTGAAGGGGACATTAACCAGATCAGACCTTCGTCCCTCTCCCTCACCTTACACCTTTTGTTAGCCAGACCTTAAAAAAAACAAAAACATTTGACGTCCAGACTGAAAGATCCCCAACAGAAGCGACAGCTGACCCAATGGAAGCGACAACCTTGGCTGAGATGGGAGACTTGTGTCATCCTCGCGCCTCCAGCCCAGAGGGGGAGACGGTGTGCGAGGCTCTGGCCCGTCATGAGTGCACTCTGAGGGAGGCCATCAGGGAGATCCACATGGATGTCAGTGCCTTTAAGTTAGGCATGGAGCATCGCCTGGAAGACGCACTCAGCCTGAGCGGGACTCTCGGGCGAGCCATGACTCAGCTCCAGCAGGAGAACCGAGACCTCCGAACTCAACTGCAAGCTCTAAGACAACAAGTGGAGCTTCTCAGTCAGAACGGCAGGAACCACCTCAATGAGATCAAGGAGGTGATCTACAGGAAGGCTGAGTCTCCCACCCAGGGGAGTCCGGCACAGACCTGCAACGGCCACAGCGGTCACATTAACACGGCATCCGCACCTGCAACGTTCTCCTCGTCCCCCAGGTCCAGCAGTCCTCCAGTCGCTTCAAGAGTTTCTGCCATTGTGACAGGTCCTGTTTCGAGTAGTAGCCCAACCACTGGCCGCTTCTCCAGCCGAGCCACGTTTGCAGTCTCCAGCAAAAACAATGTAAGCCATCATATTTTAACACTTTTTATCTGACAAACACTACACATGTTTTCAAAACTATGTTGCAATGAGCACTTAATAATTCGCGCGCCAATAATTTGAGTAGAATTATGGCAAGAAGCTACGGAAGAGGATTAGGGACAGTGAAGAGAGAATAAAAAAAGCTTGGCAAGATTCTGACTTTATTTTCAGAATTCTCACTTTAATCTCAAAATTCTGACTTTAAAGTGAGAATTCTCACTTTATTCTCAGAATTCTGGCTTTAAAGTCAGAATTCTGACTTTACTGACTTAAGTCAGAATTCTGACTTTATTCTCAGAATTCTGACTTTAATTCTGACTTCCACTTTATTCTCAGAATTCTGACTTTAAAGTGAGAATAATAGTAGCACTACTAAAGTCAGAATTCTGACTTTAACGTGAGAATTCTGAGAAAAAAGTCAGAATTTTGACTTTTAAAGTGAGAATTCTGAGAATAAAGTCAGAATTCTCACTTTAAAGTCAGAATTTTGAGAATAAAGTGAGAATTCGTTTTTCCAACCTTTATTTATTAGTTTGTTTTTTTTAGCAGAAATTGCACAGCCATATGTATCTATAATGACACACAAAAAAAGAAAAACTGTACAACTCTCTATAAAAAAAATCCACACAAAACGGCCTCCAATCACATTAAAATCTAAACATAAAGCCTTTTCAAACAGAAATCAATTTTATACCCACAGAATCAAATGTGGCTAGCAAGAAAAATAATGACACAAATACATATACATGAATAAACTTATACACGGAAAAGAACCTCCAGAAGAAGAGGGGCCGGGGAGTAAATGAAATAAACTAGTCTTGCGCAGAAGGAAAGTCTATTTGTCTAGCCAGTTGTAGTGGTTGCCAAATTTTCGCAAATTTATCAGAGGAGCCCTGTAGTACCATCCTAATGTTCTCAAGTTTAAAAAAAATAAAGGACATCCCTAAGCCAATGAATAAAAGCAGGTGGTCGGGGTAATTTCCATTTAAGTAAAATCAACCTGCTTGCTTTAACAGTCATAAAAGAAATTTTCTGGAAAGAAGATAGAGGAATTGGACCTGAAAACCCACTTAGATAAAGTCAGAATTTTTACTTTAAAGTGAGAATTCTGAGAATAAAGCAGAATTTTGAGAATAAAGTGAGAATTCTCACTTTAAAATCAGAATTCTCACTTTAACGTGAGAATTCTGAGAATAAAGTGAGAGTCCTGCCAAACTTGTTATTCTCTCTTCACTGGCCCTAATCCTCTTCCATATATTTCATTTAGTTATAGTCTAGCTACTCCACATTCTTCCATGTACATCTCCAGGGAGCCAAAGTGCCCCTGTGTGGGAACCACTGCGTTATTGCTCTTTGCCATATTTGTACTGGCTGACCACAATCGAGTGATGACAATTTATGAAACAATACCCCTTTGCTACTGTAATCCAGTAATTGCAATGTAATTTTCCAAACTGGGAAAGGACTGTTGTGGTGAAGAGGGAGATTTTGAGTGGAGTTGGTGTTGTGTTTGTGTTGTGGTTGCACGGATGTGTCGGTGAGGTTGGAAAGCAGCGCTCTACTGCAGATGCATTTGAGCTTTTTCAGTCTTGAGTCAAATATGTGAGACTATTGTAAAGCATTGTTGCCGTGATCTAAAATAGATGTCAGTTTCCAATTCAGGAACACTGAAATCTGGACTGTCTTAAGTGGTTTTCTGTTTCATTGTCATGTCGCGTTTGCCTGCCTTTTCCAAATAGTTCTATCTCTACCAGATAAACAGCTTCTGTGTCACTCTTATGTTATCACTAGGGGTGTGAATTGCCTAGTACCTGACGATTCGATTCGTATCACGATTCACAGGTCACGATTCGATTCGATACCGATTAATCCCGATACGAATGGTCACGATTCGATACCGATTAATCCCGATACGAATTTATAAGTCGGTTGTTGCGATTTTTTTCCATTCAAATTTAGAAAATACTATCAGTAAATTTGTACATGTACACTGTAAGATTTGTATGAATATATTTATCTAAAACTTGAGGCTTATAACCGTGAGCCACTGTACACAAACAGTTTGCAATCTGTTTCACATTTGAACAGCATTAAAATAAAAATATTAAGGCTTAATGTGCCGTTCATATAACATTTTTCCATGCTCAAGGTGTGAATCCTAAAAAAAAAAAAATAAAAAAAATAAAAAATCAAATCGATTCTGCTGATTATTGAATCGATTCGAGAATCGCGCGATGTAGTATCGCGATATATCGCCGAATCGATTTTTTTTAACACCCCTAGTTATCACGTTGCACACTTACTCATTCACTAACAGGAAGCCGCATGCGTTTGCAGGCTTCTTCCTGCTTTGTTACACATAAATGTCACTTTTTTTTTTTAACCTTTTCAAATCTTCAACTCTTCTCAAGCTTCATCCAATCATAGTTTAATAAGAAACTACGATCTAAAAAAAAGCATTGTTGAACCAACTTGAGATTAGAAATTGAATTTTTGACCAACTTTAAAAAAAATTAAAAAAATCGCTTCAATTTAATTGAATTAAGTTACTCCAAAGTGAATATATTAAGTTCAAGTAATGAGTTCATTAAACATATTACTTTGGATTGGACTGATTTTGGATTAACTTACTTCAGGTGAATATATAACATCTATCCATCCATCCATTTTCTTGATCACTGATTCCTCACAAGGGTTGCTGGGGGTGCTGGAGCCTATCTTAGCTGGCTATGGGCAGCAGGCGGGGGACACCCTGGACTGGTTGCCAGCCAATCGCAGGGCACACAGAGACGAACAACCATCCACGCTGACTACCAGGAAAAAAAATTATTGTCCAATCATGTTTATTTTGATATTCCCCCATGTTTGTGAAGTAACTGGAATACTGCAAAATAAATTTTTGAAAAATAAAAAAAAGTATTTATTTTTAAGCTATGATGTGTCTACTACAGAGGACATTTTTTTAAACCTTAAATGCTAGGCTCAAATACAGTTAAAATAATTCAAACAATACTTTAAAGTGTTCTTAAGAGTCTTATAGAACACATGCTAACAACATTTAAAGCCTAAATTTGTTCAATAAAAAGTTATACATTTACTTTTCCTCTTCCCTAAAAAGTGCTTGCACTGAGGGAAGCCCCACCCCAGTATCATTGGAAAGCTCTGAATGTCCTCTATAGCGCACAAAAGGAGTTAATTCAATGCACTTCAATGCGGATGCACTGGGTGGGAGATATTCATGTTTAAAAGGTCCACTACAGAGGACAAATTCGAATTGCTGGTAGTCAGGAGGATATATAATCACTTAAACGTAATATATTCAATTTCGACTAACTTAACTCTTTGACCGCCATAAACGTTTAAAGACGTTCAGTATAAACCTAGAATTGGCCGCCATAGACGTTAATTGACGTCTACTATGTTTTTTTATGGAAACAGGTGGAGGAAAGCCTTGGGCAGCTGTGCTCCAAGTATCAAGCCGATCGGGTTACTATAATGAGCATTCCTGGCCACTAGATGGCTGTGATGAGTCTTTTGGACAAGATCGGGTAGGAGACAACAGTAGAAGAAGAGAGGTGGAGCTAGAGTGTTGAGGGGGAGAGAATGGCTAACTTGGCTAAGGGAGTCAAAAAGGCTACAGATGGCAATCAGCTCACGCTTGATCCTTATTTTCAAAGCTCAAAAGCATCGACCAGTGCTCAAGAGCACAGTGATGACGGAGTTAAGTCATAGTTGAAGCGGTGACGCGGCCGTTTCGACCACGTCCTAAGGCCCCACCGGCTAGCGATGCTAATAACGTCCTAAGGCCGCACCGGCTAGCGATGCTAACACCGGAGAAAAGTGGTGCACAACTGAGCACGTCTGCACAGATGACGTTTCATCATGGGTCCGATGCAAGACAGTCTTGGACAGTCTTCCAAAGAACGTGAAGGTAAGCGCTAACATGCTAAGAGATTGCTAGTAAGATTACTTTACTAACTTTTCGGCGATCTGCTAGCAGCGTGTGTAAATGTGCTGATATACACTAGAACATCTATTACCTATACAAACGTGAATGTATATTTTATAGATCGTGCTCACAGCAACGTCCGACCGCTGGTTCTACGACAAAGAAAGGTAAAAAAAAACAAAAACGTTTTCAATACACCGCAACAAGCTCCCCCTCATAGGGCCCAAAGTGACCCTTCTCACAGTGAGCAGAACAAAGGTAAAAAAAAAAAAAAAAAAAAGATTCTCCACAGCTCTAATAAAATATTTGATGGTAAACTTCTTCTATAATTTACAGAATGTGCATCAACCAATACATCGAAGAAAAAAAGGTAAACATGCACACACACACACACACCCACACACACACACACACACACGCACACACACACACACACACACACACACACACACACACACACACACACACACACACACACACATACACACACACACACACACACACACACATTGCATCACAGTGCTCTAAAATAATATATGATATTGAAATGTATATTTGCAGATCCCAAAGATTCTGGCTGGCTTGAAGTTGATGAATTCGGCTGGCAGCCAACCATCTTCCCCTTTGCTGCAAAACCAGGACCAAGGGATGCTGCAGCAGAGCTGAATTCCCACCTGCCAGCTGACATCCTGGAGCTCTTCATCACGGATGAACTTCTCCAGCACATCGTTCATCATACCAACCTCTACGCAAATCAGTCCATGCAGAAGCAGACTGACAAAAACTGTTGCGCACGTGTAAATAGTTTGCAAAGAGTTTTCCAAATTGTTTGTTCGGATTGCTACTGTTGCATGTAAATAAACTGTTATTTTGCAATCAAAAAACATTTTTTTATTGTTGGGGTAGTGTTTTATAGAAGTTTAGGTGTTTGTAGAATCACTCATGCAAAAAAAAAAAAGTGCCAAATTCACTAGAGTGCATGAAATAACATCGTTTCACAAAAAGCTTGATTTCTCCGTATTTTGGAAGAAAATAGAGGATTTGGGTGAAACGAAGGTGTTTTCTATTGTTGATTACTGAAGATCCGAATAAGGTAGAAACAAACTTTTTTTTAAGATGAAAGATGAGACTTCAATCTTTCATTTGGTAGTATCCGCGTTTCCATAGTCCTAACACAACATTTTCTGTGGAGCTTGAAAGATCGGTAAAATTCTGTAAATCAGCTGGCAGTATAGGGGTTACCTTTTCCGAAACTGGCTGGCAGTCAAAGAGTTAATTTCATCGTGTGTTACCACTTGAAGCGTTTTTGTTTTGTTTTGTTTTTTTGTTTTAAGCTGGTCAACACTTCAATTTATACTCTTAAATTGGTTCAACAATTCTCTTTTAGAGTGTACTACATGTCTGACTTTCCCCTCTTTTACTTCCTGTTTAAGTGACCATACACTCTTGTAAATATTTCAGGTCTGCTCTGTTTGTAGCGAAAGCTCAAAGCAGATTTATCATCCACATTATTTTATACACACTTGGTAACTTTACCCTTGTACAATATTTATATTGTATTTGTGTAGACTAAGTACCTTGTATAGCTTGGCATCTGAAGTGGGAAATTTTCAGAGAGAACAGTAGTGTGTTTCATTTGGAATTTTGCACCTAAAAAGTCCATCCTGAAATCTTGGGAAGACTGGAAAAATGGGACAAGTATAGTCCAAAGAAAGAGATTTGAGGACGAGACATAAAGAGGGAGCAGACATTTTAAAAAGGAGAATGATGCTGGTTGGATTTCAGAAGTAATTTCAGGAGTCAGAAATTACAGCAATGGAAAACAACTGCTTAATAAACAATGATGAGGAAAGTAGACACATTTAAGTTGCCTGGGATAAACTGAAGATGTTTATGAACAGAGGAGTTATAATAACTAGAGGCCAATATTTGTATCAATGCTCTTCCTTTTCCTGTTTCACATTCCGCATTGTCACAATCCACTTTGATCATCACTTTGTGTGGAGTGCTTTGATTTCTTGACATGTCTGGTAAAGTGAAACAGCTTCCAAAATGATGCAACGAGACTATAACTAACAATTTGATGACTTGAGGCACAAACGTGGTCAACACTTCATTGTTGTCACGTATCAAGCAAATTTAATTCCGCCTCTTAAGGTGACTGTTGCCTCCCGCTAGCCTTGGGTGGCTACATCAGAGGAATGTTATCTGCTGTGAAATCTCGTGGGCAAAACGAAACAAAACAAGGGCACCTTTGTTTCCGTGACTCTGCGGGAGATCCCCTCCTGTCGGTCAAAAGTTGCACCGGGAGTGTGCTTGGCTATTCTCATTGGAATGGTTCGTTTCATTGGGGGTTTTCTCAACAAGATTGCCAGTCTTGCTCTTCCTGTCTGGAAGACATGTGGATGACGTACATGCAGTTCACTTTGCTGTTCAGACAGGTCGGTTAGGCTTGAAACATTTGACAGTTTTACACACAGGCTGCAAGCATTCTTTCTCATCAATCCAAGGTTTGTGCCAAAATGATGTGCACAGGCCTGTTTGTCTCCAGTTCACGCACACAAAGGTGGAAATTATAAATTAAGTTGATTTGATGTGTCTGACTGCTGTTTGTAAAGTGTTGATCAATATAAAAAAATATATAACCCATTTGATCAACAAGAACCAACCCCAAATGGACACCTTTATTGAACTGATTACTGCAGCAGGGTAGGTGTGACGCCTGATCTCCATTAGCCTTCTAGCTAAGTTGAGGCCATTGTGATAAAGTAGAACACAGAATGTGAGCTATCAGAAGCTTTGCTTGTTTGGCTTGACATATGTTGTTTTGAAATCAAAGTACAACATTTCTACACAGACACTCTGGAATTTTGCAGAAAGCCTTCCCAGAAGAGTGGGAGCTGCAAAGGGAAGAGCAATTCTATAGTTTCAGGTCTTATAAGTGGCCAGATACTTTTTTTCCCCTACCGTGTACTATACATGGCCAAAAAATAAAATCTATTTTTTTTTCAGTCATTCAGGACGATTACAGTTTTAATCTAATAAACCCAACAAATGTTTATTTAAAGGTTCCATTTATTAAAAAATAATTCCTGTGCCAAATGTTGCGACAACAAAAATCATCTAAATCATCCATCCATCAATTTTCTTGACGGCTTATTCCTCACAAGGGTCACGGGGGTGCTGGAACCTATCTCAGCTGGCTTTGGGCAGTAGGCAGGGTACACCCTGAACTGGTTGCCAGCCAATAGCAGGGCACACAGAGATGAACAACCATCCACAATCACAAGCACACCTGGGGACAATTTTGAGCGCCCAATTAACCTGCCATGCATGTCTTTGGAATGTGGGAGGAGACCGGAGTACCCGGAGAAGACCCACGCGGGCACGGGGAGAACATGCAAAACTCCACCCAGTAAGGCCGGAGCCTGGACTCAAACCCGAGTTCTCAGTAATAGGAGGCGGACGTGCTATAACCACTCGTCACCATGCCGCCCTATTCTAAATCAGTTTTAACATAAATTTAACAGTCATAGTTTGTGCTTAAATGCCACGAAGTAGTCGGTAGCTATTGTAAACATGTCACCCATCGAGACTTCTGCCACTTTTGCAATATTACAGCTAACAATCACATTTGGATGTAACAAAACATAAGAACAACAGTTTTTAATAATCCAGAAGACAAAATTCGATTTCACAATTTTCAACGATTCAATTTTGACGAAAATGACGATTAATCATATTAATTTGATTTATTGCCCAACCCTAGTATATAGTGTAGTTTTATGACATGCCAAGTTCTTATCTGATTTGCTATACCCATTAGTTTTTCAGACAAACAAATATCAAACACTTTCCCCCAAAAATGCTCAGTCCATTTAGATATTTTTTTTCCCTAAATAATCCAAATTTATTTAAAATTAACTAACATGAAGCTAATCCTGTTCATACAGTGGATTGTGCAACAGAAGTTAATAGAGTCTGTACACAATTGTCATGGCATGATCAGTCATTTTTAAATTTGGCCTATCACCCTTTGAGAAACTGATTTTGATGCAAGTGTAAATAGGTTTTCTTATGCAGCGCAGTGGTCCAACACTGAAGTAGTCTGGGTACTCTGGCTAATTTCCAAAAACATGTCCTGCCCACCTCACATGCGTTATGTCAGCTGGGATAGACGCCAGCCCCTCAGTTACCCTGAAAATTATATGCTATACCTAATGGATGGATATGTGTGTTCTTTGGACAGGGTTTCATTAGCAGAGCGTCAACCATCTGATAGAAAATCAAGATTAGCCTTCCCAGGTCAGAGGGCTATATACTGGTCTCAATCAGAATTGATTTATGGTTCAGTACAGACTTACATATAAGTTACATAAAGAGCTGATACCCTGAGAAGGAAAAGTTGAGCTTGGGGGTAGTTTTTATGCATCCCTTAACTATTAGCTCCATCTCTGACTATTATTACACAGCTCTCCCTGATGCTTATCTACACACATGCAGCATACACTAGCTTCAAGCAGAGGTGGCAAATCCAGGTCCAGAAAGTAAAAACCTTGCCACAGTTTGGCTTTAGCCCCTGATGCTAGCTAGCTCCCCAGAAGGTAAATGAGCACCATGGAAGCTAGCTAGGTAAACGAGCACCATGGGAGCTAGCTAGTAGCTAGCTTCCTAGCAGGTAAACGAGCACCATGGAAGCTAGCTAGGTAAATGAGCACCATGGAAGCTAGCTAAGGAGATAGCGAGGTAGCTAGCACCTGAAAGTAAAAACCCTGCCACAGTTTGGCTTTAGCCCCTGATGTTAGCTAGCTAGCTAGCTCCATAGCAGGTCAACGAGAACCATGGGAGCTAGCTAGCTAGCACCTGGGGCTAAAGCCAAAGTGTGGCATGGTTTTTACTTTCTGGACTTGATTTGCCACCTCCTTGTCACAATAGCTAGTCGTGAAGATGGATTGGTTGTTTTCATGTAACTTTAGTGGACTGATATCAGTAGAAAGAGAAGTCTTTAATTCGTGGTGTGTAGACACAGAGTTGCCAGAATATAGTCTTTGGTAGGGATGTCCCGATCACATTTTTTTGCACCCGAGTCCAAGTCTGAGTCACCTGATTTTGAGGATCTGCCGATACCGAGTCCCGATCCGATTCCTCGGCAAAGTATTGAGGAAAAAAAAAGTGCTTCTATTTTTTTTTTTTTTTTAAACAAAACCATCCCAATAAGTTTGGGGGTTGCCATCAGAAGTGCACAAAAATAATGTTGCAATAACATTTAATTTCCTTTCTTACATATAAAATAAAAAAAAATAAAAAATGAAATTCTACTTATTGCTGTAACAACAAAGATCTTAAAAGATCACATCAATTTTACGCAGTGCAAATGAAAATAAAGTGCTTTACTCCACTTGTAAGCGGTAGCTTCAAATTAAGCCACAAAAACCTATATCAGGGTAATGTGTATGTAACACAGCCAAAGTAGTATACTGTTGAACTGACAGACATGCAAAGTTATACGCTGTAAATTAAAACTAGAGTCCAACCCATTGCGCTGTGAGACTGAGAAGTGACATGGGGCACACGGCCGAACTCCAAATGTCCGTTGTAAACGCCAAGGCAGGCACGTCTCGTAAAACAACTAGCGGGTGGTCACGTATCTCCTTGTCAAGAGACGGGAGAAATCTCATATCGCGGCTCCAGTTGCTCCAAGAGACGGCGAAATACGTTTTCCACCACGGACAGAGGTTGGTCATCCAACGCGATGAATTGAGCTATCATGGTTGTGATTTTCTTGGCTTTTTCACTATCCTTGGACATTTTTTCTTTGTTCTGCAAAGTCTGTTTCAGCGTCGGTTGGCTCAGTGTCGTCTTTACTACTTGCGTGGCTGCTGTAAACTCGGCGTGGAGTACTGGGTGTTTGTATTTCAGGTGGTGGATTAAATTTGTTATATTAAACGCACTCCTGTTCTTTCCGCCACGTGAAATGCTCAACTTGTATGCATTACAAGTTACCGTTGGACTGATGCCGCTTTCCAAGTCAAAATATTTCCACACCGCTGACATCGTTGCTGCTACATGATACTCGATTTCGGCCACACCTCCCCCTGGCTTTGTTTACTTCCGGTGTTGAAGGTTATGTAGCGAAGTCGCATAGTATAGAAAACGTTTTGTTTGGCAATATGTTTACATTGGATAATTTTGTTGCTTTGTAGCCCCTAAAGTAATAATAATAATAATAATAATAATAATAATAATGATAATAATAATAATAATAATAATAATAATAATAATAATAATAATAAAAAACAAAATTGACAAAAATGCAAATCCCGATCATTTTCTCCCGATACCGATCAGCTGAAAATGACGTGATCGAGACTCGGTTTCCGATCACGTGATCGGGATCGGGACTTCCCTAGTCTTTGGCCTTAACTCTTTGACCGCCAAAAGGGTTTAATAAGAATTAGTAAACTCACGATGTATGTTAAATGATGTCAACTATGTTTTTGTTTTTGTTTTTTTTAAATCAATGGGCAGTGCAACATCTAAGTGCAGCGTTGTCTGGTCAATGGGTTGTGGAATCAAAAACACTCACTTACTATGGCCACCAGATGGCAGCATTGTATCTCTTTTCAATGGGCTGCCCGTGTATCAAATTACAATGAAACATGACAAAATCTGATGAAATAGAACATTTTCAAGGATGACGTGAATGATAACGTTTTGATAACGTGTGGCAGTAAAAGAGTTAATTACAGGAAAGAAATTGGAAGGCATCTAAATACATCAGTGGCCGATGCTAGCTGCTCTCAACCATTTTGCCAATTCAGATCTTTCAATAGTCAGTAATGAAATTAATGTAGTGGTTCACAGGAAAACTTTCATGGTCCAGCATGGGATCGATTTCCATTCTGACTGTTGGTGTGAATGTGAATGGTTGTTTAATGTTTACCAAATATGTGTGTAGTCTGCCTTTCACCCATAGCCTGCCGGGTTAGGCTCCAGCTCACCTGTGAACAAGATGAGTGAATAAGAAAAGAACATAAAGTTTTTTTCTTTCTTAATACAATACATTTCTTCCTTCAACCTATTTCCATCACCTCTCCAGGATAGAGACAAAAACTGTACTAAAGTGTATCAGTGACTTGAATTATTCCATCCATCCATCCATCCATCCATCCATCCATCCATCCATCCATCTTCTTTGTGTCCTCTTTTGGGTCAAGGGTGAGTTGGACTAATGCCAGTGGATTTGAGGCGATGGGTGTATCCCATTGGCTGGTTGCAGTGGGCTCTTTCTTGCAAAAAGAAATTCAGCTGAGCTGAAGTGTCTTGATAAAAATTAAAACAACACTCAATTTAATAATGAGTGTCATCTAACCAAACCGAATGACGGACAAACACATATAGTGAAGCCTGCCTCAAACAACTACTGTCTCTATTAAAAAAAGGCACATAAATGAGAATACAAGCAACATGTTTATGGAATTAATGGCTGCATCACCAACTGTAAATGCAGAGACTGTTGATGAACTTCTGGATGAATTCACCTCAAAAATCTCAAATGTTTTGGATGCTGTTGCTCCTATTAAAACTAAGACCATTTCATCCTGAACTAAAACACCTTGGAGGTGTACTACCAACATAATGACTTTGAAATCTAAATGCAGAAAAGCAGAGCGAAAGTGGAGAAAAACTAAACTCCAAGTTCATTTTGACCTGTACAGACAATGTCTTTGTCATTTTAACCAAGTGTTAGTAATAGCTAGACAACAACACTTTTCTGAAATTATTAGTAGGAACCTCAACAATACACGCACTCTATTTGCCGTGGTTGACAAACTCATAAATTCCCCCAAATCAAACAGCGCCAGAACTCCTCTCAACAGATAAATGCAATGAATTTGCCTGCTACTTTAGTGAAAAGGTACAAGCCATCAGGTCAAACATTGTTACAAACCAGCAAAATAACAAAATGATGCAGCACTTAAAACCACCCAGGAATAATTTAATTACCATGACAGAATTTGACTCAGTGAATCAAAATACTGTAGTAGACTTGGTTCAGCAATTGAAACCTTCCACGAGCTGTCTTGACTCAATACCATCTGGCTTTTTCAAAACCATTGTGAAATCTGTTCAGATCGATTTACAACAAATAATTAATTGCTCACTTCAATCAGGTGAGCTTCCTAAATGTCTGAAAGTAGCCGCCGTCAAGCCCATTCTAAAAAAGAGAATACTGGATGTCTCCCTGCTAGCAAATTATAGGCCAATCGCAAACCTTCCCTTCGTAACTAAAATAGTTGAAAAAGTGGTTTTTAATCAACTCAGCAATTTCTTGAGCTTAAACGGACTTTTGGATAAATTCCAGTCAGGTTTCCGACCTCATCACAGTACAGAAACAGCTCTGATTAAAGTACTGAATGATATAAGATTGAGCACTGATGCAGGGAAGGTATCAGTGCTCGTCTTGTTGGACCTCAGTGCAGCATTTGACACGATTGATCATAATATACTGTTAGACAGGCTGGAAACTTGGGCGGGGTTAAATGGAACAGTCCTTAAATGGTTCAGGTCCTAATATTTGGAGGAAAGGAGTTACTTTGTGACTATTGGAAATTTTGAATCTGATCGAAAGGCCATGACATGTGGGGTCCCTCAAGGGTCGGTCCTTGGACCCCTGTTGTTCAGTCTGTATATGCTACCTTTGGGTCAAATGCTTCAGAACGCCGATGTTGACTATCATAGTTATGCAGATGACACACAACTGTATTTATCAATTTCCCCAAATGACAGCAGTTCTATTAACGTATTGTGTCATTCTCTAGAGCAAATTAACAACTGGATGAACCAAAATTTCCTTCAGCTGAATGAAAACAAAACGGAGATCACTGTTTTCGGCAATAAAGAAAAGAGAATTGCTGTTAAAAGACAGCTTGAGTCACTGTCTTTAGAAACTAAAGACCAAGTTCGAAATCTTGGCGTACTAATAGACTCAGACCTGACCTTCAGCAATCATATTAAATTCATCACTAAAATAGCCTTTTACCAGCTGAAAAACATATCCAGACTGAAGGACTGCATGCTTCAAGCAGACCAAGAGAAGCTTATCCATGCTTTTATCTCCAGCAGACTAGATTACTGTAACGGTCTTCTGACTGGACTCTCTCAAAAGAACATGAGACAATTGCAGCTCATTCAGAACGCTGCAGCTCGAGTTCTGACCAAAACAAAGAGATCAGAACATATTACTCCCGTACTTAAGGATTTACACTGGCTCCCAGTCAGCTGTAGAATCGATTTTAAAGTTCTGCTACTCGTCCATAAATCGCTAAATGGTTTGGGTCCTGAATATATCCAATAAATGCTGATTGAGTACAAACCCAGCAGGGCTCTGAGATCGACAGACTTGGGCCAACTAGTGGAACCCAGAGTTCGAAGCAAACATGGTGAAGCTGCATTTAGCTATTATGCTGCACACAGATGGAATAGGCTACCAACAGAAGTGAAGTCAGCCCCGAGTGTAAATGCTTTTAAATCCAGGTTAAAAACTTTGCTTTTTTCATATACCTTTGATTAGGGACTTTTAAACAGCTTTAATTAAGTGGTTTTTTTTTTTTAATTATTTTAAACTTCCTTATGTTAAATGTTTTAAAGTTTGTTGAATAATGTTTTAAGATTGTTATTGTATGTTCTTTTTAGTAAATTTTGTAACCTATTTTCATTTATTTTTCTTCCTCTGAATGCTAACTACTGTTTCTTGATACTTATGTGTTGTCTTTCCTTGTGTAAAGCACATTGAGTTGCCTTGTGTATGAAATGTGCTATACAAATAAACTTGCCTTGCCTTGCCCTTGCAATTGGTGGTCGACCATTCAAGAGTAACAAAGTAAACTTGGAGTGGCTCCAACTCACCTGTGACAGAAAATGGATGGATGAATCCTAGAATTTAACACTTTATGATTCGTGGATAAGGCGTTTTAGGCTTTATACACGCTGAACAAATGATTGTATTCCACAGGTCACATTTTTTAATGAAAGAACACTCGTTGGGTGTTTCAGTCATGGACGGATTCCATGAGCAGCAAAGATATTCATCTCCATAAAAACAAAAAACAAAAAAAAACAGAAATCTGACATTTACAAACTGTCTGTAGAGACTCCCCATATAACTGCTGACCTAGCCCAAAACTCATCCATCCTGAGGCCACCCTCCCCCTTCCCTATGAGATTTCCTGCCTCCAAATGTCACTCTCTTTTGCGGCTATACAATGTGTAAGATGGAGGAGGAAAAACAACACACTTACAGCCAGTTTTGAGTGTCGATTCACAAAAAAACATGCCAAGAAGAATCACACAAGGATGGACATTGTGAATCAAATTGAATGGCAAAGCTGAGATTAGTGTGGATTTGTGTATACTTGGGGGGGCGGGGGGGGGGGGGGGGGGGTGCAGAGGTATGTGGCTACTCCCTGGCTACCCTTGGCGCTCTTAATGACTTCCAGACAATAGGCTGGGTTCCCGTCATCATTGCTGTAGAAACAAGTTAATAACTGACCTGCCGGTGGGACACCTTGAATGCCCTCTGGAGCCACTACTGCTAGACAACATCAATATATCCAATATCGTAGTGGACAGCTGCATCAGGTGGAATATTTCCATCGTAATCACTCATTGGACACAGAATTAAGTTGTTAAATATTCTAAAAGGTCAAAGGTATTCATAAACAATATATACGATGACCTTTACAACAACTTCAACAGCTGTGCATGAAAGTTCTCAATTTTTTAGCAGGACTGGAGTAGGAACATGAACCACATCAGTAAAAGTGGCAATAACTGTGAGAAAAAGTGACTCAACAATGTGTATAATATTTGAATACAATAAATGGAAATCAAAACTACATCCATCCTTTTTCTATAACGCTTGTCCTAACTAGAGTCTCAGGTGAACTGAAGCTTATCTGTACAGACAAACAGCAATACATTCATCTTCCAGATCTAGTGATTCCAGATGGTAGCCTGCTATAGAAGTATGAATTTTAACTTGATTTTTTATTAGACTTGTGACTGTGCACCTTATCCAACTTAAAAACTCATTCACTCTCAGTCATTTTCATTGAAGCAACCCCCCTTCGCTCCCGGTTTTACTGGATTTTGACTGATTTTGCGAGGCCCACAGAATATTGGAACCTTACAAAAGAAAGATTAGAGTCTCTTCTTTGATCAGGAAAAAAAAGTATATTTCAATCTGTTTCCGTTTTGCAGCAATTTGCATTAGAATATAGCTAAGTTTCATCATTATTCACAAATCTGTTTAAAACTGTGGGGAAAACAAACTTGTTACAACATTGCCCACCTTGGTTGATCTCTTATACTCTGCAGCCACCTTCTGCCTGTTTTTGTAATAACTACCATTGCTTCAACCGTTCTCTTCGGTTTAGAGGCTTTATCAAAGCCTTCTGTATGCTCTAGCATTAAAAAAAAAAAAAACATAAAAAAATAAATATGTCTTTGGGACACACTGGTAATATTTAAAATAGAACATATATATATGTTTTTGGGAGCAAATGAATTAAATGTGTTTGGCATAAGGACCAATGGCGGAGCCAGAGGGGGGGCCGGGGTGGCACGTGCCCCTGCTGAAATGTGATTGGACCCAGCAGACGCCAAATGATTGACATATCACGGCACCGGCGCAGTGACGTCGCACGCCTGGCCGATGCAGCCTGCCAGCATTTTTTTTCAAGCAGACGCCTACTAACTGTTATGCCCCTCCTGAACAGTAGCTGGCGCTACTTAACGACAAAGCATTATAATCCACCTCACTAGGAGTCTGGAGAAGGAGAATCATCTGTTTTAAGGAGCAGTCTCCTGAGTACCTAGAATGCATGTTGGCGTTTGGCTATATCATGTTTGTTTGCCTGTGAGACGTGAGTGACTGTTTAAAATAACTTTTATGTTCAGATTATGGGTGTCAAAATCGTCGCATTATTATCTTGTTAACTTAAAGTGCCTATAACGGCACTATTTTTTTTTTTAACGCTCGATTAACGACCGCTCCTTATTTGGAAAGCAGTAGTAACGTCCACGTCAAAACTACCCAATAGAAATGCACTGGAGCTAAAATACAGTGTTTAAGGGGCAGAATATAGGTGGAGGAGCCATTTGGACTGTGTCTCACCACTACCACCCGTGCCTTGCTTTGAAAGAACGCACTCGGTTAGCCGTTGCGTTCGCACCGAGCACCAAGAGGCGTCCATGGGCACTCTGAAACCCCTGTGAGAGTAAAGAGCCGAATGGACGCCGTCTTGACAGTTGGAGTGAGCACAAGCCTATTTATCTTTAAGTGTGAGGCGTATTTTATTCAGCATCTCCACAAAATATCTCATCAGGGTGAAAGTGAAACTGCCGATGTGTTCGCTGTAACAGTAGAGCGGCCTCAGCTGCGTCTCGCATCCGAGAACTTAACAAAATAAAAGCGTCCGACGTCATAAAAAGGAGTCACTATAACACAATTTAGCAGTAATAAATTAAATGATACTGCCTAATGTGTGGCGTCAAGTTGTATTTTACAATTTTAAAATGTGCAGAAACTCGCAAGTTACTTATTGTTTAAAATTACAGAGCTATTTAATAGGAAAAGAACACATCGGTCGTTTCTGGTTCCTATGCAGTAAAGATTCGTCATTTTACAATGCACATCCTATTTCACTTCACAAAATAAAAGCCTAGAGCGAATGCATATATTTGTGGGGACTGTGTTGTATTTTACAGTTTTAAAAATGTGCATAATTTCACAAGTTACTTCATGTTAAAAATTAGGCAGCTCCTAATATGAAAAGAGAAATGCATTGAGCTTTCACTATTGTCTTACAAATGCAATTATACCATGTTGTAGTGAGAGAAAAATGACCAAAACAAATCAGTCACGCTTTGGTTTGGTTTTACAGTACAGCACATATTTTATTTTTATTTTTTTAAACTTTTTTTCGTGAATTGTTATGAAATTACTCTATCAATTAATTTTTTAATTTTTTTTTATTGAATTATTATGAAATTGCTCTATCAATGACTAAAAAAAAAATAAAACCATATTGAAATTGGGGGGGGGGGGTACATTTTATTGTAAATGTAGGTATAAATTGAGATATAAAATGTGCAATTAATGTGTGATTAATAGTCAGTTAATTATTGAAGTAATGCGATTAATTATGATTACAAATTTTAATCCACTGACACCTCTAGTTCAGATAGATTGTTTTGGACGGACATCAATAAGCAACGTAGTTTTGTGCAAGGTAAAAATAAGTATGTTGTTGTTGTTATGCAATACAATAGCACCCTCCAATGGTTGAAAGTTCAAACCGACACTAACTGACGTTTGCATTTACAGGTAGAAGGGGAGGATTTATTAACATGATTATTAATTAATCACATTAATAAATTATGTGGTTGTAAATGAAGTAGTAAGTTGGAGTAATAAATTTATTTTTCATAGGGTGTGTGGAAAATGAAGTTTGGCACTTCGACAGGATCTTTAGTCATACTGTAATACACATTTGCATTATGTTCATATTATAATGTTATGTTGATAAAAGTACTGTAATTGCATGAATACAGTATCTGCATGTGCGTGCAAGTTCATTCAAGTTAAACAGTGCTGAATTATTATTTTTTTGTACATTTTACACATTCTTAATAAACGGCACATTATGTGCAAAAATCTCCCCTGTGCTTAATATGTACTTAAATATATTTGAACATCGATAGAGACTCCGATTGAAATTAATTTTCATGAAAACAAATTTGGCATCATCTTTGGATGAAGTATCCTTGGCCCCCCTGTTTATAAAAGTCTGGCTCCGCCACTGATAAGGACTGATGCGATGTCAGCACACTTTGCGGCCCTAACAACAAAGTCCTCTCCAGCTGAGTGCATGGAAAATAGCTTTGAAGTTAATCTGAGTCACGTGGCTTCACATCAGGCATGAGTTTGTGAAGTGGGGGCAACACTCAAAGCGAGCATAAAAACAATTTAGAGAGGTACTGATTAGTGATCTCACCTGCTGCGGTTTTTGGCAAGCATGAAGATTTCGCAAACGTGGTGGGAAAGAGCGTAAACTGCTGGAAATTAATAGGTGCCTCAGCGAGGTTGTACTTTGTTGTGTTTGGGACTTTTTGGGACTGGTTGAACTGAATGTAACATTTAACCCTTCTCAAAAACATACAGTAAACATACGTATTCATTCTTCTGGGGCAAGCTGGAACGTATCCCGGCTGAAAGGCAGACTATACGCTGGATGGTCAATCATAGAGATATTCAACCTCCAACTGAACCCACACTGTGAACTGCTACACCGTGACTGACTACATAATGATTACACGATTCAAGTAACCACTGTATCTCAACTCAGGTCCTCCTGTGTGGACGTTGAGTGTTCTCCGTGGGCTTGTGTGGGTTTTCAAGCGGCCTTTTATAGTATTTCTCCACCAGTTTTGCACATTCTAGATACGCAAATGTTTGCTAATTATTATTTTTTTTGTCTGGGGTGGAAATGAAGCTTAAACGTATTGGAAAGAGAGCATCTGCTCAACAGATTTAGATCTGTACTTTGACCAGGCCATTGTCTTACGTCAACCACCAGTCTTGATAGGTTTGCATTTGTGCCATAGTCTTGCTATTTTGTGCTGATTGATTGAACGCCGCTCCTTCAGATTTTCAAATCTTATATATTTTTTCTAACCAAGCCCTAAACTTCTTCACAACTTTATCCGTCACCTGTCTGGTGAATTCCTTGGTCATCATTATTCTATTTTTCACTAGTCTTCTCTAACAAACATCTGAGGCCTTCCCAGAACGCCTGAGAGTAAATTACATGTAAGTGGACTCCATTTACTAATTAGGTGACTTGTGCAGGCAATTTATTGCACTGCATTGATTGCATTTAGAGGTATCAGAGTAGGGAGCTGAATACAAATACATGACCACACTCTTAAGATTTATATTCACTTAAAATTTTGAAAACTGACAAAATGTGAATTTCACTAGTGCTTGAATCAACTGATAATGCCGTGCAACTGGTCGTATTCACGAACCGAGAGGTTAGTGTGCTTCTTTTTTTCACTTGTTAAGATGCCATTAGCTGCATTTCCACTACAGTTCTTTGCAAAAATAAAAGCAATATTGTACTATTTTGATAAAGTACAATTTCGACGTAGCTGTTTCCATTGAGGAGCGTTTCACTTCAGAGACGCAATTGTCGTAATGTCCCAACTCGCGAGATCTTGTAGTTCTGTAGGAGGTGCTCATGATGTTTACGGAATACGGATGCCCGGCATTATTGAGATTACTTTAAAAACATCGATTTCCCCTTATCAGGCGGGATCGGGAATTTGGTGTTGGTGTTGCTCGTTGGCCGGCGGGAATGGAGATTACTCATGCAACGATATGTAGCATACATGGAACAGCGGCCTTGGCTGTATAGCTAAATCGCTTTATGCTTAAAAAGACTTGTTATCCCCTCTGGAGGCAGTTCTGGCACAAAAGCGAGTTGCCCCGTACTTGCTACTTCC